>NC_091201.1:15454181-15471681 GCF_040958095.1 Procambarus clarkii
CACTAGAAAGTGAAGGGACGACGACGTTTCGGTCCGTCCTGGACCATTCTGAAGTCGATTGTCAAGTCACAATCGACTTGAGAATGGTCCAGGACGGACCAAATCGTCGTCGTCCCTTCACTTTCTAGTGTATGGTTTGGTCAACATATTTCAGCCACGTTATTGTGAATCCTCGTCTGCGAATGCAGTGAGTGTGATAATGTGCGATCATAGCAAGTGTGATAATGTGTGATTTTATTGATTGGGATAATGTGCGAGTGTAGTGAGTGTAATTATGCACGAGCATAGGGAGTGTAATGTGCTGCAACTGCAGCAAATTATGTACATGTGATAATGTGCGAGTGTAGTGAGTTTGATTGTCGCGAATGTGCAAATATAGCGAGAGTGATAATAAGCGAGTGTAGAGAGTGTGATAATTTGTTAGTGCAGGAAGTGTAATAATGTACAAGTGAAGTGAACATTATAATATGCTAGTGTATTGGGTGTGATAATGTGCGAATGTAGTGAGAGTGATAATGTGCAAATATAGTGAATGGGATAATGTGCGAGTGCAGTAAGAGTAATAATGTGATTGTGGATTGAGTGTGATAATGTACGAGTGTCATATGTGTTAAAATGTGCGAGTGTGATTTTGTGCGAGTGTATTGAGTGATAATAAGAAAGTGCAGTGAGTGTCATTATGTATCTGTGGATCGAGTGTGATAATGAACAAGTGTAGTGAGTGGGACAATGTGCGAGTGCAGTGTGATAATGTGAAAGGTGAAGTGAGTGTGATAATAGGCGAATGTGAAAATGTGCGAGTGTAGTGAGTGGGATAATGTGCGAGTGTAGTGAGTGAGATAATGCGCGAATGTAATGTGTGGGATAATGTATTAGTGTTGTGAGTACAGTAATGTGCGATTGTAGTGAATGTGATAATGTGTCTGTGCATCGAGTGTGATAGTGAGCACGTGTAGTGAGTTTGATAATGTGCAGTGTGATAATGTGAAAAGTTCAATGAGTGTGATAGTGGTAGAGTGCATCGATTATGATAATGTGCGAGTGTACTGAGTGTAATAATGTGTGAGTGCAGAGAGTGTGATAATATTTGAGTGCCACATGTGTTATAATGTTTGAGTGCAACGAGTGTGATCATGTGTAAGTGTTGTGAGAGTCACAATGTGCGAGTGTACTGAGTGTGATAATGTGCGAGTGAATCGAATATGATAATGTATGAGTGTAATAAGTTTTAAAATGTGCGAGTGCAATGAGCGTGATAATTTGTGAGTGTAGTGAGTTGTAATAAATGAGTGCAGTGAGTGTGATAATGTGTCTGTGGATCGAGTACGATAATGACTAAGTGTAGTGAGTGTGATAATGTGCAAATGCAGTGTGATGATGTGAAAAGTGTAGTGAGTGTGGTAATGGGCGAGTGTGATAATATGCAAGTGTAGTGAGTGGGATAATGTGCCTGTACATTTAGTGTGATAATGACCAAGTGTAGTGAGTGTGATAATGTGAAAAGTTTAATGAGAGTAACAGTGGGAGAGTGCAGTGATTGTGATAATATGTGAGCGTACTGAGTGTGATAAAGTGTGAGTGCAGTGAGTGATAATAATTGAGTGCAACATGTGTGATAATGTGTGAGTGCAGCAGGTGTGATAATGTGTAAGTGCAGTGATTGTAAGTGCAGTGAGTGATAATAATTGAGTGCAACATGTGTGATAATGTGTGAGTGCAGCAGGTGTGATAATGTGTAAGTGCAGTGATTGTAAGTGCAGTGAGTGATAATAAGAGAGTGCAATGAGTGTTATAATGTGGGATTTTATTTAGTGTAAAAATGTTCATGTGTAGTGAGTGTAACAAAGCACGAATGTAGTCAGAGTGATATTGTACCAGTGCAGCGAGTGTAATAATGAGGGAGTTAAATAATGTGCGAGTGCTGTCAACTAAATAATATGTGGATATAGTGTCTGTGATAATGAGCGAGAACAGTCAGTGTGAAAATTTGTGAGTGCAGCAAGTGTGATAATTTGCAAATGAAGTGATTGTTATGATGTGTGACTGTAAAGAGAATGATAATGTGCAAGTGAAGTGATAGTGAGTGAGTGCAGAGTGTGATAATGTGCTAGTGCCATGTGATAATGTGTTTTAGTGATTGCAATAATATGCGAGTGAAGTAGGTGTAATAATGTGTTAGTGTTATGAATGTGATAATATTAGAGTGTAGTGAGTGTGATAACGGATGAGTGCAACTAGTATAATAATGTACGAGTGCAGTGAATGTGCTAATGCGCGAGTGAATCAAGTGTCATAATGTGCATGTGTAGTGAAGTGTGATAATGTACGAGTGTAGAGAGTATGATAATGTGCAAATGTATGAGTTTTATAATGTATGAGTGCATCGAATGTCATAATATAAAAGTGTAGTGAGATCCACAGAGATAATGAGCGAGTTAAGCGAGTGAGATAATGTGCGATTTAAATAATATGCGAGAGTAGTGAGTGTGATAATGTGCGAGTATAGTGAGTGTGATTTAATGCGAATATTGTGTGTGTGATGATGTGGGAGTACAGTGAGTTTGATAATGTGTGAGTACAGTGAGTGTGATAATGTGCGAGTATAGTGAGTGTGATTTAATGCGAGTATTGTGAATGTGATGATGTGGGAGTGAAGTGATTGTGATAATGTGTGAGTACAGTGAGTTTGATAATGTGCGAGTGTAGCGAGTGTGGTAATGTGTGATTTTAGTGATTGAGATTATATGCAAGCGAAGTGAATGTAATAATGCTTGAATGTAATATTCTGTGAGAGCTGCAAGTGTAATAATGTTCAAGTGTAGTTAATGTGATTTTGTGCAAGTGTTGTGAGTGTAGTGAGTGTGATAATGTGCGAGTGTAGTGAGTGTGGTAATGGGGAAGTTTATCAAGTGTGATAATGTTCTAATGTAGTGAGTGATATTGTGCGAATATAGTTAGTTTGATAATGTGCAAGTGTTGTGAGTGTGATATGGTGTAAGTGCAAGGAATGTGATAATATGTGAGTACTTCGAGTGTGGTACTGAGCAAGTGTAGTGAGTGTATTAAAGTTCGAGTACAGTGTGTGTGTGAAAATATGCTAGTGGAGTGATTGTAATAATGTGCGAGTGGAGTGATTGTAATAATGTGCGAGTGTAGTGAGTGTTATATGCGCATGTGTGATTATGGGTGTGTGTAACGAGTGTGACAATGTGCAGTGATTGTGATAATGTGCTAGTGTAGTGAGTGATAATAAGAGAGTGCAGTGAGTGTGATAATGTTTTGATTTTAGTGAGTGTGAAAATGAAAAGTGTAGTGAGTGTAATAATTTTCGAATGTAGTGAGTGTGATTGCCAGTGCAACTAGCGTGATAATGTGTGAGTGTAATGAGTGTGATAATGTGCAAGTTTAGTGAGTGGGATAAAATGCGAGTATAGAGAGTGTGATAATGTGCGAGTGTAATAATATGGAAGTATTGTGAATATGATAATGTGATAATGTAATAGTGTAGCGAGAGTATTTACTTTTTTGTATTTACTATTTGTATCTGCAGAATCAAGCTGGTCTCGAAATGGACAAGCATTTGTAAATAATTCATTTTTCCTCTATTAAGTGTACCAAATATATTTCACTCAGGCACATGCACACACATACACATCCCCCAGGAAGCATCCCATAGCAGCTGTCTAACTCCCAGGTACCTATTAGCTGCTAGGTGAACAGAGGGATCAGGGTGAAAGAAACTCTGCCAACTTGTTTCCGCCTCAGCCGGGGACACATTATCACGCAACAAGTGTGTGATAATGTGTGATTTTAGTTATTGCAATAATGTATGAATGTTCTGAGGATAATAATGCACAAGAATAATGAGTGTAATAATGTCCGAATGAAGAGAGTGTATTAAGTGTGATAAGGTGTGAGTGTTGTGAGTGTCCTAATGTGCAAATGTAATGTGAGTGACAATAAGCGACTGTTGTGAATGTCAAAATGTGAGAGTGCAATGAGTGTGATAATGTAAAAGAGTGATATTCAGCAAGTGTAGCGAGTGATCCAAGTCTGATAATATGTGAATGTACTTAGTTTGATAATAGGCAAGTGCAGCGTGTGTGATAATTTTCGAGTGTATTGAGTGTGATAATGTGCAAGTTTAGTGAGTTTAATAAAGTGTGAGTGAAGCGAGGATGATAATGTGGGAGTGTAGTGAGTATAATAAGGAGCAAGTGTAATAAGTCTGATAATATACGAGTATAGTAAGTGTGATAATGTGGGAGTGAGGTGAGTGTGAAAACTTGCGAGAGCAGCAAGTGTGATAATGTGCCAGTGAAGTGAATGTAATTTTGTGCGAGGGTTGTGAGTTTGAAAATATGCAAGTGTATTGAGTGTTATTTTGCACAAGTGTTGAGGGTGTGGTAATGTGCGAGTGCAGCAAGTGTGATAATTTTTTTTTTTTAGATATATACAAGAGTTGTTACATTCTTGTACAGCCACTAGTACGCGTAGCGTTTCGGGCAGGTCCCTGGAATACGATCCGCGCCGCGAAGAATCGTTGTTACAACCAAGTACACATTTTACTGTTGAGTTAAACAAAGGCTACAGTTAAGGATTTGTGCCCAGTAAAGCCTCCCCGGCCAGGATACGAACCCATGACAGAGAGCTCGCGGAACGCCAGGCGAGTGCCTTACCACTACACTACGGAGATTGGTGATAATGTGAGAATGTAGTAAGTGGGATAGTGTGCGAATGTAGTGAGTGGGAAAATGTGCTAGTGTTGTGACTATGATAATGTGTGAGTGCAATGAGTGTGATAATGTGTGAGTGCAGTGTGATAATGTTTAAAGTGTTGTGAATGTGAAAACGGGCGAGTGCAGTGAGAGTGATAATGTGCGAGAGTAAATAGTGTGATAATGTGCGAGAGTACAGAGTGTGATAATGTGCGAGTGTGATAATGTGTGAGTGCAGAAAGTGTGATAATGTGTGAGTGCAGAGAATGTGATAATGAGTCAGTGCAGTGCGATAATATTTTAGTGCAACAAGTTTGATAATGTGTGAGTGCAGCGAGTGTGATGCTGTGCATGTGTAGTGAGTGTAATAATATTCAAGAAAAGTGAGGGTGATAATGTGTGAGTATACTGAATGTAATACTGGGTGAGTAGAGTGCGAGAAAATATGCTAGAGTAGTAAGAGTGTTAAAGTGCAAGTGTAGTGATTGTGATTATATGCAAGTGAAGTGAGAATTAAAATGTGTGAGTGCAGTGAGTGTGATTATGTGAGAGTGTAACGAGTGTGATAATGTGCAAGTGCAGTGAGTATGATAAATTGCTAATGTAATGAGTGATAATAAGAGAGAGTGCACTGAGTGTGATAATGTGTGATTTTATTGAGTGTGAAAATGTAAAAATGTAGTGAGTGCAATAATGTGTAAACGTAGCCAGTGTGATAATGTTTCAGTGCAGCAGGTGAAATAATGAGCCAGTGCTGCAGGTGTAATAATGAGCCAGTGCTGCAGGTGTATTAATGTGTCAGTGCAGCAGGTGTAATAATGTGTCAGTGCAGCAGGTGTAATAATGTGCCAGTGCTGCAGGTGTAATAATGAGCCAGTGCTGCAGGGGTAATAATGTTTCAGTGCTGCAGGTGTAATAATGAGCCAGTGCAGCAGGGGTAATAATGTTTCAGTGTAGCAGGTGTAATAATGAGCCAGTGCAGCAGGTGTAATAATGTGCCAGTGCAGCAGGTGTAATAATGTGCAAGAGTAGTGAGTGTGATAATGTGCAAGTGTTGTAAGTGAGATAACATGTGAGTATAGAGAGTGTGATAATGTGCTAGTGTAGAGAGTGTAATAATTTGCGAGTGCAGCAATTGTAATAATGTGCGAGTGAAGAGAGTGTTTAATATGCGAGTGTAGTGAGTGTGATAATTTGTGAGTGCAGTGAATGTATTAATGTGCGAGTGTTGTGAGTGTGATATTATATGAGTGCCGTGAGTGTGATAATATGTGGTTTTAGTGAGTGTGATAATGTGCAAGTTTGATAATGCCCAAGTGTTGTGAGAAAAATAATATGCGAAAATAGTACTTACCTAATTGTACTCACCCAATTGTGCTTGCGGGGATTGAGCTTTGGCTCTTTGGTCCCGCCTCTCAACTGTCAATCAACTGGTGTACAGATTCCTGAGCCTACTTGGCTCTATCATATCTACAATTGAAACTGTGTATGGAGTCAGCCTCCACCACATCATTTCCTAAAGCATTCCATTTATTAACTACTCTGACACTGAGAAAAATCTTTCTAACGTCTCTGTGGCTCATCTGGGTACTAAGTTTCCACTTGCGTCTCCTTGTTCGTGTTCCACCCGTGCTGAAGAGTTTGTCTTTGTCCACCCTGTCAATTCCACTGAGAATTTTGTACGTGGTTATCATGTCTCCCCCTTACTCTTACTCTTACTCCCCTTACTCATGTCTCCCCCTTATAGTGAGTGTGATAGAGTGCAAGTATAGTGAGTGTGAAAATTTGCAAGTGCAGCAAGAGTGATAATTTACAAGTGCAGTGATTGTTATTATGTACGACTGTAGTGAGAGTAATAATGAGCGAGTGCACAGTGTGATAAAGTGCAACAAGTGTAATAATGTGCAAGTGTATTGATAATATGCGAGTGCAAAGCGAGATACTGTGCGAGTGCAGCGAGTGTGATAATATGCAAGTGTAGTGAGAGTGATATGCAATTGTAGTGAATATGAAGATGTGCGAGCGCAACGAGTATGATAATGGTCAATAATGTTAGTGTGTGAGTGCATTGAATGTGATAATGTGCGAGAGCAGCATTGATAATATGAAAATGTAGTGACTGTGACAATGTATGAGACCAGCGAATTGATAATGTTCAAGTGTATTTGGTGTGATAATATGGGAGTGCAGCGAGTGTGATAATGTGCAAGTGTACTAATGTATGAGTGCAGCGAGTGTAATATTGGGCAAGTGTACTAATGCATGAGTGCAGCATGTGTAATATTGTAGAAGTGTAAGAATATTCGAGTGTAGTGAACGTAATAATAATAAGGAAGTGTAGTGAGTGTGAACAACACTCCACTTGTACCTGTCTGAGTGGTTTTACAGACAGGTACAAGAGGAGTGTTGTTAACGCTTATGTCGACCGTGCTCTCAACCACAGCTCAGGATGGAAGCAAGTCGATGAAGAACTCTGTAGGGTAAGGCAGGTCCTAGTCAATAACGGCTTCTCCAATGGTTTCGTTGAAGACATCATAAGAAGGAAGGTGAAACGCCATGCAACCTCTGAAGAGACAACTAACACAACACCGGTACCCCCTATTAGTCTATTTTACAGGAACTTCTTTTCCACAGCACATAAAACGGAAGAAAGGGTCCTGAAAGACATTGTTAATAGAAACGTTATCCCTACAGACAAAAATCAGAAGATACAATTGACGATCTACTATAAAACCAAGAAAACGGCCAACCAACTCATGAGAAACTCTCTAGACACAAAGCAGAACGCTTTAAAAGAGACCAATGTCGTCTATGCCTTCAAATGCCCACTTGGGGACTGTAAGCCTCAAAGAATTCAGTATATAGGCAAGACAACAACATCTCTTTCCAGGCGATTAACGATGCTTAAGCAACAGGGCTCCATTAAGGAACATATAATCTCTTCCCACAACCAGACCATCACCAGAGAAGTCTTAACAAAAAACACGGAAACCATCGATAGATACAGCGATAGCAGGCGGCTAGATATCTGCGAGGAACTACACATCAAGAAGTCGACATCAGCAATCAACAGCCAATTAATGCACAACTATATTCTACCCACTTCAAGACTCCGCACCAATATTGAAGCATCAAGAAATATGGGCCAATAGGCCCTCTGCAGTTACTTCCATTCTTCCCTTTAACTTACAAAATATTATACCCATTGTTTCGTGTTCTATCTTGTGTTGAAAGCTTGTTTTCACCTCATCTAAAACTGTTGTAACATATCACCTCACCCAAATGCAGGTATAAAAAATCGAAGCTGTTTAAACTCTGTTCAGTTATAGTTGTGTGAGTGCAGACTAAAGTCTTTGAAAATGTAATAAGATTTACGAAACGCGCTCAAGTGTTTTGATTTTTTATACCTGCATTTGGGTGAGGTGATATGTTACAACAGTTTTAGATGAGGTGAAAACAAGCTTTCAACACAAGATAGAACACGAAACAATGGGTATAATATTTTGTAAGTTAAAGGGAAGAATGGAAGTAACTGCAGAGGGCCTATTGGCCCATATTTCTTGATGCTTCAATATTGGTGCGGAGTCTTGAAGTGGGTAGAATATAGTTGTGCATTAATTGGCTGTTCATTGCTGATGTCGACTTCTTGATGTGTAGTTCCTCGCAGATATCTAGCCGCCTGCTATCGCTGTATCTATCGATGGTTTCCGTGTTTTTTGTTAAGACTTCTCTGGTGATGGTCTGGTTGTGGGAAGAGATTATATGTTCCTTAATGGAGCCCTGTTGCTTATGCATCGTTAATCGCCTGGAAAGAGATGTTGTTGTCTTGCCTATATACTGAATTCTTTGAGGCTTACAGTCCCCAAGTGGGCATTTGAAGGCATAGACGACATTGGTCTCTTTTAAAGCGTTCTGCTTTGTGTCTAGAGAGTTTCTCATGAGTTGGTTGGCCGTTTTCTTGGTTTTATAGTAGATCGTCAATCCAGTCTGGTGTTGACAAAGGCTTTAACAAAGCCGAAACGTTCACCTCATTTCATATTTCTCTGTGGATTTTCCGCATATATATATATATATATATATATATATATATATATATATATATATATATATATATATATATATATATATATATATATATATATATATATATATATATATAATGTTAGTAAGGTTTCATTTAATAATATCACTAACATAGAATTAATACAGTTGGTGTTTCTATAGCAAGGCAAAATTTTGCCATAATCGTGTCACCCATCATGACGCCGTGTGTCAGGTATCAGGCTGAAACATGAACTCTTCTACGTTGTTGGAGATTTATAGAGTTCAGTTAATTGTCCTGTTGTTCTAAAAATATGGTTCATTATGAAAGAAATAATAATTTCGCATACCTATGCGTACTGGATTCGACCATTCAACCAAATTAATTATACCAGCAAAAATTACTGTGACGTAAATTAAATACACGTCGGCCCTCCTCGTTTAATTTGTGCAATATTAATTAAATCTATTGACTTGAGAGAAGAGGTATTATTATTCAATATATTCATTCGTGACAATAGTACAAGTTGTACTCCGTTATTTCCCTAAATAATTACTTGTAAATCAAATAAGTTTAAGCTCGAGATCGCTATGGGCGTCTCTGCGCATGCGTTTCCGAGCGTCACGGAATGAAGAAGGGGTCTCTCTACGACACATGGTCGTACAGTGTTAATTAATGTGTAATCTCGCGTCTGAGAAGATAATTACCTCCCGTAATCGACCTTGAACAGCAGTGAACGTCAGGGACTAACAGACGTGATATCGGGGAACATAAATGTTTCAAACGTACGTTAAGTATTATTTTTGGATTTGAGTGCACTTAGTCTAAAATTATTACTGTAGGTAGTTCTCCGTTATGTCATGTACCGACCACAAACCTAATGTTAGTTTCAGTCCATGTTATTCTCAAGTTTTCAATGAATAGTGGAATAATTCTTTAGCCTAGTCAAATATTATTACATCTCTGATTGCAGCGTGCTGGTGAGAACAAGCCGAGAAATTCTTCCTCTATACACGATTTCCCCTACCAGTGTTTCATCCATTATTTGGGCGATGCGATCACGTCTACGATATTCGAACTGTGAAATGGGTTTAGTGAAATCTTTTTACAGCTAAGCCCTCATTTCGTTATTTTGTAGATTCTTTGATTAATGCTAATATTGTCCAATATATGTGTTCTGCATTTATTATACATTTGAGAATCTAAGATAATTCACTTACATTTAATATTTGTTGCCAAAAGTGTAGCAATTTTTACACACGTAATTTCCTAGGATTTGCCAATATATTTCATAGGCTTGATTATCTCAATAAATTATAATCACAGAATCTACAATTAATATCTGATTCTATAATCTTTAATGTTGTAATTAATCAACTGGTGATGAACCAGCACCAGTTCCTAGATATATATTAATTTCTAGTGTGATGTGTTAGGAATGTTAATGTATGAGTGCAAGGAATGTGATAATGTCCTATTGTCTTGAGTGTGAAAATGTTGGAGTGTAGAAGGGAGCCGGTCGGCCGAGCGGACAGCACCCAGAACTTGTGATCCTGTGGTCCCGGGTTCGATCCCGGGCGCCGGCGAGAAACAATGGGCAGAGTTTCTTTCACCCTATGCCCCTGTTACCTAGCAGTAAAATAGGTACCTGGGTGTTAGTCAGCTGTCACGGGCTGCTTCCTGGGGGTGGAGGCCTGGTCGAGGACCGGGCCGCGGGGACACTAAAAAGCCCCGAAATCATCTCAAGATAACCTCAAGAAGAAGATAGTGTTGTAATGTGCTAGTGCAGTGAGTGTGATAATGTGTTAGTTCAGCAAGTGTGATGTGTTGACCAGACCACACACTAGAACGTGAAGGGACGACGACGTTTCGGTCCGTCCTGGACCATTCTCAAGTCGATTGTGATGAGGAAGTAGAAGCAGGCAATAAATAGGCTAGAGAGAAGTGAGGAGCAAAGTGTAGTAGAGGAGATAGTAGTAGGAACTGCAGAGGGCCTATTGGCCCATACGAGGCAGCTTCTATTATAACCACCGAATGAGAAGGAGATAGTAATAGGAATGAGGATAGTAAGGGAACGTAAAGAAAACAAAGAACAGAAAAGAGAGAAAGAAAAGGAAAGAGAAAGAAAGATAAATGGAAGGGTAAGCTTCCGTTACGTTAGGTCACTTAGGTCACATTTGTTAGAAAGATTAGAGCATTTGAGTATATACTGTGAAAGGGAAGAGTCCACAGCAACAAAGCCAGGACTCAAGTTCATGTTGGGTACATTGTGTATTAGAGCCGATTCAACAAGACGGCGTCTATGTCGAGTAGAGGCAGGAAAGATTATTTTGGAGGAAGACCAATCAATAGGATGATTGGAATCCCTCACATGACAGAAGAGAGCATTGTTAGTGTCTGCAGACTTAACACTTCTCTTGTGTTCTTTAAGTCTGTCATTCAGTGTACGGCCAGTTTCACCAAAGTATTGGAGAGGACAAGACGAACAGGAAATAGAGTAGACACCAGCAGCATTAGAAGCAGGAGCAGCAGTGTGAACTTGATTGCTACGAAGTGTGTTAGTTTGACGAAAGCCGAGCCTTCGACAAACGTTTCCGTGTCATCTGCCCTTCTCTTCCTCCTTTCTATGGTCTGCCTAAGACTCATAAACCTGGTGTTCCTCTTCGTCCTATCATTTCTTCACGGGGCTCTGTCAGCTATCCTCTTGCCTCCTGGCTCGCTAAAACCTTGACGCCTTACCTTGGCACTTTTTCCCCTGCCCACCTTCGTCACTCTCAGGACTTCATAGAAAGACTGCGCCTACAACCTTCTTGTAAGATGCTTAGTCTTGATGTCGAGACTCTGTTCACTAATGTTCCGTCCGATGACGTTCTCTCTTTCCTAAGACAGAAGGCGTCTGAGGGCCTTCTTCCTCTCCCTCTTCCCACTGACGTTTTCCTTGAACTCATTAGACTCTAACTCTAACTCTTTCTCTTTCAACGGTAAATATTACACTCAAACTTTCGGCGTCGCTATGGGTTCTCCTCTGTCCCCTGTTCTTGCTAATTTCTACATGGAATACTTCGAAACTGTTCTTCTTCCTTCTATTGATACTCGTCCCTCTCTCTGGCTTCGCTATGTTGATGACATTTTTGCTTCATGGCCTCATGACCTTAATCTTTTCCAGCCTTTCCTCGCCTCTCTCAACAATCTGGCTCCTATCCATTTCAAAGTGGAGTGGGAATCTAATTCCCTCCTTCCTTTTCTTGATGTTCATGTTCACAGCTCTGTGTCTGGGTTCTCTTTCTCTGTCTTCCGTAAACCCATGCACAGTGGCATGTACATTCACTTCTTTTCCTACCATCCTCCTTCTGTTAAGAAAAGTGTCCTCGTCTCTCTCTTCCTCTGCGCTCTACGCCTCAGCGACCCTCAGTTTCTTGATTCTGAAATTGCTGGTTGTGAAGTCTGAACCCAAAGCAGCTGGTGGTTTGGTCAACATATTTCAGCCACGTTATTGTGACTCCTCGTCTTCAGCTGATGGAGAAGTCTGCATACTACACATCTGGAAAAGACTTCATAACGCTACACAGCTGGGGGAGGGGGACATCTGCACGCAACACAACTGGTAGAGAAGTTTGCACGCTACACAGCTGGTGGTGAGGACTGCTCTCTACACAGATCGAAGAGAAGTATGCACGCTACACAGCTGGTGGTAAAGTCTGATCTCGTCAAAGCTGGAAGAGAAGTCTGCACGCTACACAGCTGGTAGAGACGTTTACACACAACTCAGCTGGAAGATACGTATGCTTACAACACAGATGGCGGAGAAGTTTCCACACTAAACAGCCGGTGGTGAAATGTGCACGCTACTACGCAGCTGTTGGAGAATTCAATATGCTACAAAGCCGGTGGTGAAGGCTGCACGCTACACAGGTGGTGGTGAAGACTGCACGCTACACAGGTGGTGGTGAAGGCTGCACGCTACACAGGTGGTGGCGAAGGCTACACGCTACACAGGTGGTGGTGAAGGCTGCACGCTACTCAGTTGGTAAAGAAGTATGTACGCTTCACATCTCGTAAAGAAGTCTGCGTGCAACACAGCTGGTGGTGAAGTTTGCATACTACACAGCTGGTGGTGAGAGCTGCACGCAACACAGCTGGTGGTGATCTCTGCATCACAGCTAATGGAAAAATCTGCTCACTACACAGCGGGGAGAGAAGTCTGCACGCTTCACATATGGAAAAGACTTCGTAACGCTACAGAGCCGGGGGGAGACGTCAGCACGCAACACAGCTGATAGAGAAATTTTCACCCTACACAGCTGGTGTAGAAGTCTGCACGCTACACAGCTGGTGGAGAAGTCTACACGCTACACAGCTGGTAGTGATGTCTGCACGTTACACAGCTGGTGGTGAAGGCTGCACGCTACACAGCTGGTGGTAAAGTCTTCACGCTATACAGCTGGTGATGAGGTCTGCACGCAACACTGTCAGGGCGTCCACTGAACACCCAGCTGTCAGGGCGCCTGACAGCTGGGTGGACAGTGCTTCGGATTCGTAGTCTTGAGGTCCCGTTCTCACCTAGTTGTACTCACCTAGTTGTGTTTGCGGGGGTTGAGCTCTGGCTCTTTGGTCCCGCCTCTCAACCGTCAATCAACAGGTGTACAGATTCCTGAGCCTATCGGGCTCTGTCATATCTACACTTGAAACTGTGTATGGAGTCAGCCTCCACCACATCACTTCCTAATGCATTCCATTTGTCAACCACTCTGACACTAAAAAAGTTCTTTCTAATATCTCTGTGGCTCATTTGGGCACTCAGTTTCCACCTGTGTCCCCTTGTGCGTGTTCCCCTTGTGTTAAATAGACTGTCTTTATCTACCCTATCAATCCCCTTCAGAATCTTGAATGTGGTGATCATGTCCCCCCTAACTCTTCTGTCTTCCAGCGAAGTGAGGTTTAATTCCCGTAGTCTCTCCTCGTAGCTCATACCTCTCAGCTCGGGTACTAGTCTGGTGGCAAACCTTTGAACCTTTTCCAGTTTAGTCTTATCCTTGACTAGATATGGACTCCATGCTGGGGCTGCATACTCCAGGATTGGCCTGACATATGTGGTATACAAAGTTCTGAATGATTCTTTACACAAGTTTCTGAATGCCGTTCGTATGTTGGCCAGCCTGGCATATGCCGCTGATGTTATCCGTTTGATATGTGCTGCAGGAGACAGGTCTGGCGTGATATCAAACCCCCAAGTCTTTTTCCTTCTCTGACTCTTGAAGAATTTCCTCTCCCAGATGATACCTTGTATCTGGCCTCCTGCTCCCTACACCTATCTTCATTACATTACATTTGGTTGGGTTAAACTCTAACAACCATTTGTTCGACCATTCCTTCAGCTTGTCTAGGTCTTCTTGAAGCCTCAAACAGTCCTCTTCTGTTTTAATCCTTCTCATAATTTTAGCATCGTCCGCAAACATTGAGAGAAATGAATCGATACCCTCCGGGAGATCATTTACATATATCAGAAACAAGATAGGACCGAGTACAGAGCCCTGTGGGACTCCACTGGTGACTTCACGCCAATCGGAGGTCTCACCCCTCACCGTAACTCTCTGTTTCCTATTGCTTAGATACTCCCTTATCCACTGGAGCACCTTACCAGCTACACCTGCCTGTCTCTCCAGCTTATGTACCAGCCTCTTATGCGGTACTGTGTCAAAGGCTTTCCGACAATCCAAGAAAATGCAGTCCGCCCAGCCCTCTCTTTCTTGCTTAATCTGTGTCACCTGATCGTAGAATTCTATCAAGCCTGTAAGGCAAGATTTACCCTCCCTGAATCCATGTTGGCGATTTGTCACGAAGTCCCTTCTCTCCAGATGTGTTACCAGGTTTTTTCTCACGATCTTCTCCATCACCTTGCATGGTATACAAGTCAAGGACACTGGCCTGTAGTTCAGTGCCTCTTGTCTGTCGCCCTTTTTGTATATTGGGACCACATTCGCCGTCTTCCATATTTCTGGTAGGTCTCCCGTCTCTAGTGACTTACTATACACTATGGAGAGTGGCAAGCAAAGTGCCTCTGCACACTCTTTCAGTACCCATGGTGAGATCCCATCTGGACCAACAGCCTTTCTAACATCCAGATCCAGCAGGTGTCTCTTGACCTCCTCTCTCGTAATTTCGAACTCCTCCAAGGCCGCCTGGTTTACATCCCTTTCTCCTAGCACAGTGACCTCACCCTGTTCTATTGTGAAGACCTCCTGGAACCTCTTGTTGAGTTCCTCACACACCTCTCTGTCATTCTCTGTATACCTGTCCTCGCCTGTTTTAAGTTTCAATACCTGTTCTTTCACTGTTGTTTTCCTTCTGATGTGACTGTGGAGTAGCTTTGGTTCGGTCTTGGCTTTGTTTGCTATATCATTTTCAAATTTTTTCTCTGCTTCTCTTCTCACCCTGACGTACTCATTCCTGGTTCTCTGGTATCTCTCTCTGCTCTCTGGTGTTCTGTTATTCCGGAAGTTCCTCCACGCCCTTTTGTTCAGTTTCTCCCGTGTACGATCCCCGGTGGAGGCAGAGACAAATAAGCAAAATGTTTCTTTCACCCTGAAGCTCCCTGTTACCTAGCATTAAATAGATACCGGGGAGTTAAACAGCTGCTACGGGCTGCTTCCTGTGGGGGGGGGGGTGTAACAAAAAGGAGGCCTGGGCGATGACCGGCCCGCAGGGACGCATAGCCCCGAAATCATCTGAAGATATCCTATCAAGAACTTCAAGATAACACAGCTAATGGTGAAGTCTGCACACTTCACAGCTGGTAGTGAAGACTACTTTCTTCACAGCTTAAGGTGAAGTTTGCACACTACACAGCTGGTGGTGAGGTTTGCACGGCACACAAGAGGTGGTGAAGTTTGCACGGCACACAGCTGGTATACAAGTATGCACGCGACTCAGCTGATTGGGAAGACGGCACTCTACACAGCTACTGGTGACCTCTGCTCACTACGTAGCTGGCAGAGAAGTCTGCACACTACATAGCTGGTGGTGAAGAGTGCTCGCTACACAGCTGGTGGTGAAGAGTGCTCTCTACACAGCTGGTGGTGAAGAGTGCTCGCTACACAACTGGTGGTGAAGAGTGCTCGCTACACAGCTGGTGGTGAAGAGTGCTCGCTACACAGCTGGTGGTGAAGAGTGCTCGCTACACAGCTGGTGGTGAAGAGTGCTCGCTACACAGCTGGTGGTGAAGAGTGCTCTCTACACAGCTGGTGGTGAAGAGTGCTCTCTACACAGCTGGTGGTGAAGAGTGCTCGCTACACAGCTGGTGGTGAAGAGTGCTCGCTACACAGCTGGTGGTGAAGAGTGCTCTCTACACAGCTGGTGGTGAAGAGTGCTCTCTACACAGCTGGTGGTGAAGAGTGCTCGCTACATAGCTGGTGGTGAAGAGTGCTCGCTACACAGCTGGTGGTGAAGAGTGCTCTCTACACAGCTGGTGGTGAAGAGTGCTCTCTACACAGCTGGTGGTGAAGAGTGCTCGCTACATAGCTGGTGGTGAAGAGTGCTCGCTACATAGCTGGTGGTGAAGAGTGCTCTCAACACAGCTGGTGGTGAAGAGTGCTCGCTACACAGCTGGTGGTGAAGAGTGCTCTCTACACAGCTGGTGGTGAAGAGTGCTCTCTACACAGCTGGTGGTGAAGAGTGCTCTCTACACAGCTGGTGGTGAAGAGTGCTCGCTACACAGCTGGTGGTGAAGAGTGCTCGCTACACAGCTGGTGGTGAAGAGTGCTCTCTACACAGCTGGTGGTGAAGAGTGCTCTCTACACAGCTGGTGGTGAAGAGTGCTCGCTACATAGCTGGTGGTGAAGAGTGCTCGCTACATAGCTGGTGATGAAGAGTGCTCTCTACACAGCTGGTGGTGAAGAGTGCTCGCTACACAGCTGGTGGTGAAGAGTGCTCTCTACACAGCTGGTGGTGAAGACTGCATGCTACACAGCTTGGTTTGAGGTTTGCACACTACACAGTTTGTGTTGAATTCGGCACATTACACAGCTGGTCACGAAGTCTGCACGCTACAAATCTGTAGTGAAGTTTTCTCTCTACACATTTTGTAAAGAAGTTTGCATGTTTCATCGCTGTGGTGACGTCTGCTCGCTTCACAGCTGGAGGTGAAGTCTGCACACTACACAGTTGGTGAAGAATTCCGCACGCTTCACAGCTGAATCTGAAGTCTTTTCGCTATTCATCTGGTTGTGAAGTTCGCACTCTACACAGCTGTTAGATATGTGCGCAATCTTCGCAGCTGGTGATGAAGTCTGCACACTGTACAGCTGGTGGTGAAGTCTGCACACTGTACAGCTGGTGGTGAAGTCTGCACACTGTACAGCTGGTGGTGAAGTCTGCACACTGTACAGCTGGTGGTGAAGTCTGCACACTGTACAGCTGGTGGTGAAGTCTGCACACTGTACAGCTGGTGGTGAAGTCTGCACACTGTACAGCTGGTGGTGAAGTTTGCACACTGTACAGCTGGTGGTGAAGGCTGCACACTGTACAGCTGGCGGTGAAGGCTGCACACTGTACAGCTGGTGGTGAAGGCTGCACACTGTACAGCTGGTGGTGAAGGCTGCACACTGTACAGCTGGTGGTGAAGTCTGCACACTGTACAGCTGGTGGTGAAATGTGCAATCTACACAGCTGGCGGTGATGTCTACACCCTACACAGCTGGTGGTGAAGTTTGCACACTAAATAGCTGGTGAAGTGTGCACGCTA
>NC_091201.1:15476681-15562878 GCF_040958095.1 Procambarus clarkii
CGGCTCCAACATGGAGTCCATATCTAGTCTAGCATAAGACTAAACTGGAAAGGTTCAAAGGTTTGCCACCAGGCTAGTACCCGAGCTGAGAGGTATGAGCTACGAGGAGAGACTAGGGGAATTAAACCTCACTTCGTTGGAAGACAGAAGAGTTAGGGGGGGACATGATCACCACATTCAAGAGTGTTCAGGGAATCGACAGGGTAGATAAAGACTATTTAAAGGCTATTTAACACAAGGAGCACACGCACTAGGGGACACAGGTGGAAACTGAGTGCCCAAATGAGCCACAGAGATATTAGAAAGAACCTTTTTAGTGTCAGAGTGGTTGACAAATGGAATGCATTAGGAAGTGATTTGGTGGAGGCTGACTCCATACACAGTTTCAAATGCAGATATGATAGAGTCCAGTATGCTCAGGAATCTGCACACCAGTTGATTGACAGTTGAGAGGCGGGACCAAAGAGCCAAAGGTCAACCCCTGCAAGCACAATTAGGTGAGTACACACACACACACACACTCACATACATACACACACTCAAGGATGCCCACCTATCAACGGGCATTGTGCAAAACAAACACACACACACACATTTGATCGACTAAAATTAATGCATTTTATACGTTAAAAAGACGTGATAATATAAATAGTTACAGTGTCACCTTTCTGAGACCAAATACAAACGTCAGAACACGTTTTGTGTTTGCTGGGGAGAGTGTGATAATGTGCAAGTGCAGTGAATGTGATGATGCGAGTGCAGCGAGTGTAATAATGTGTGACTTTAGTGATTGCGATAATATCTGAGTGCAGGGAGTGTAATAATGCACGAGCGTAGTGAGTGTAATGATGTGCGAGTGCAGCACATGTGATTATGTGCGAGTGTAGTGAATGTGAGAATGTGAGATTTTAGTGAGTGTGATAGTGTGTGACTGTAGTGGGTGTAATAAGCTGCAAATACAATGAGTGTGATAATGTGCGAGGGCAAAGAGTGTGATAATGTGTGAGTTTAGTGATTGCTATAATGTGTGAGTGTTGTGAGTGTGATAATGTGCAAGTTCATCTAGTGCGATAATATGCGAGTGCAACAAGTGTGATAATATGCGAGTGTAGTGTGATAATATGTGAATACTTTGGGTGTGATAATATGCGAGTACAGCGAGTATAATAATGTGCCCGTGTAGTAAGTTTAATAATGGGTGAGTGCAGCGAGTGTGATAATTTGCTAGTGTAATAATTGCGATAATGTGCTTGTATAGCAAGTGTAATAATGCGCAGAAGTTGTGATGTGTGATAATGTGCGAGTGTAGTGAGTGTGCTAATGTTCTAGTGCAGAAATTATGATAATGTGGGAGTGTAGTGCGTATGATAATGTGCAAATGTAGTGAGTGGGATAATATGCAAGTATTGTGAGTATGTTAATTTGCGTGTTTAGATAGTGTAATATTGTGTGAGTGTATCGAGGGTGATAATGAGCGAGTGTAGTGAGATAATGGGCGAGGACAGGGAGTGTGATAATGTGCGAGTGTACTTGTAACACAGGACGGGGTTCAGGCTCTCTCTTGTTCTTTACCCTGCCCGTAAATAAACTTAATTCCAAGATCCCAGAGCTAACTCTCAGATGAGTCCCACGCCACGTGGTATTAGGCATTCGATCGTCTAAGATTCTACAGACACGTGACATCGACACCAGGCCTTCTATCCAACTCAAGGGATCTTTTTACGCCGCCACCACCAAACCAAAACAATTCAGATTATAATAAATATTATAATAATAATAATAATAATAATTTTTATTTAGGCAAAGGTACATACATAAAGAGATTTTATAAAGTTTGTTGGCTTTATAGATAGGAGCTAGTACATACAATGCCTAAAGCCACTATTACGCAAAGCGTTTCGGGCAGGAAAAAACACTACTGACTAAAGCTTAAAACTAATGGGTAAAAAGAAAAAAATGCGTTGAGTACAAATAAAAATAGAGGTAAAAGAGGGGGGGAACATTGTTGAAAAAACAGCACAAATACAATTACAAATTATTACAGAAAATTACATTAAAACAGCGTTGATTTGTAAAACAAAAAAAAAAAAAAACATACATGGGTTGACAATAGAGAGGTAAGGTAGGTTACAGGGAATTTATTAGGTATAGCTTCGTTTTTAACTTAAACTGGTTGAGAGAGGTACTGTCTTTAACATGGTTGGGAAGGTCATTCCACATCCTGGGCCCCTTGATTTGTAGAGCATTTCTGGTTTGATTAAGTCGTACTCTAGGAATATCAAAACTGTATTTATTTCTGGTGTGGTGCTCATGGGTTCTGTTACAACCTTCTATGAAGCTTTTGAGATCAGGATTGGCATTACAATTTAGCGTTTTGTATATGTATAATACACATGAGTGAATGTGCAGTGACTTAATGTCTAACATATTCAGAGATTTGAGTAGGGGTACCGAGTGATGTCTGGGGCCAGAGTTGGATATTGTCCTAATAGCAGCTTTGTGTTGAGTAATTAGAGGACGTAAGTGATTTTGGGTAGTAGAGCCCCAAGCACAAATACCATAGTTGAGATATGGATAGATAAGGGAGTAATAGAGAGTCACCAGGTCAGGGCGTGGTACATAATATCTGATCTTAGAAAGAATGCCCACAGTTTTTGAAACTTTTTTTGATATGTTTAGAATGTGTCCCTGGAAATTCAGCTTGTGGTCAATGAGAATGCCAAGGAATTTGCCATCTAATTTGTTACAAATTTGGGTATTGTTTATTTTTAGATTTATTTGATTAGAGGATTTATTGCCAAACAGAATATAGAAAGTTTTGTCAATGTTAAGGGTGAGTTTGTTGGCAGTTAGCCACAGATGGACTTTATTTAGCTCAGTATTTACTGTGGCATTTAGAGCAAGGGGATCAGGACTGGAGTAAATGAAGGTTGTGTCGTCAGCAAATAGGATTGGTTTGAGGTGTTGGGAGGCATTTGGAAGGTCATTAATGTAGATGAGAAAGAGGAGAGGGCCAAGTATGCTGCCCTGGGGAACACCAATGTTGATGGGTAGGGTGGGCGAAATTGTATTATTCACAGAAACACATTGGAGCCTGTCAGTAAGGTAGGATTTGAGGTATTGTAGGGAGTGTCCTCTGACACCATAATGATGTAATTTAAGAAGAAGGTTTTGGTGGTTGACAGTATCGAAAGCTTTACGCAGGTCCACAAATAACCCAACAGGGAACTCATTTTTATCAAGAGCTGTATGAATCGAGTTAAGCATACTAATAAGTGCATCGTTAGTGCTTTTTTTGGGCCTGAAGCCATATTGGCAAGGGCTAAGTATATTGAGTTTGGCTAGATATGAGTAAAGCTGCTTATAGATTAGTTTTTCAAAAATTTTTGACAAGTTTGGCAGGATTGATATAGGTCTGTAGTTGTTAACATCTGTGAGATCACCACATTTGTGGACAGGCGTTACTCTCGCTTTTTTTAGAATATCTGGAAAGGTTTGGAGTTCAAGTGACTTGTTGAAGAGCAGAGCAATAGCAGGGGCTAAAGATCTGGAGGCTTTTTTGTAGATTAAAGTTGGTATCTCCTCAAGGGCACCAGACTTGGTTTTAAGGGAAAGGATTATCTCATTGACGTCAATGGAATTAATAGGCTTTAGGTACAGAGACTGGGGATAGTTCCCTGTAAGATAGTCCTTAATGTCAGTACTGGAAGATGGAATATTATTAGCAAGGGATGAACCAATGGAAGAGAAGAACCTATTGAACTCAATAGCAGAATCAGAGGCTGAAAGCTGACCATCGTTATTAGACAGGAGAGTCGGTTTGTTATTTAAAGACTTTTTTGATCCCAATATTTGTGAAATTGTTCTCCATGTTTGTTTAATGTTGCTCTTTATTTGGGTAAATTTATCTTCGTAGTATTTAGTTTTGGCTCGTCTAATTATCTTAGATAGCAATAATGAGTTATTCTTTGAGAATTCTTTGGAGACAATCCCTAACCTATACTTTTTCTCAAGGTCATGTTTTTTATTAATAGATTTAAGTATTCCCTTTGTAAGCCAGGGATTGTTAAGCCTTTTGGTTGTGACTTGTTTTGTAAGCATAGGACAGTGGGTATTATAAAGGCTAAGAGTTATTTGAAGAAAAGATTGAACTGCTAGGTTGATGTCCTCTATGTTACTGAGCGAGTGTAGTGAGATAATGGGCGAGGACAGGGAGTGTGATAATGTGCGAGTGTACTTGTAACACAGGACGGGGTTCAGGCTCTCTCTTGTTCTTTACCCTGCCCGTAAATAAACTTAATTCCAAGATCCCAGAGCTAACTCTCAGATGAGTCCCACGCCACGTGGTCTTCACACAAAAATCACTCCCTAAAAACTTAAAATTTCCTAAATGACCTATTTTCCTACTGAGTAGGAATTAATTAATCGGGGGTTTGGGCCAGTTAATTAACTATTAACCCTTGGGGTAGGTTATTCCCAATTTCGTGGAACGGGAGGTATTAGTTACGTTAAGTGTGGGAATTAGCTTGTAAACAAGGGAATATATCAGATAATAACCTTGACTAGGCTTGCTGCCACGGAATCTAGGCTCAGCCCAACAAAGCAGGCTCGTGCAGACCACGGCAAAGACAATCATATATAAATGTATTAATGGAAAACTCAGAGATACTAAATATTCTTAAACAACGTTTATTAACAAAACTATAAAAAGTAACTAACAAAAATCACTCCCTAAAAACTTAACATTTCCTAAATGACCTATTTTCCTACTGAGTAGGAATTGGTGAATTTACTCTACTAAACTTCACAGCAACTTTTACCTTAATCTAAGAAGACCAGCCGCTGGTGTTTCTGGTCTCTGGAGGTGAGAATGGTTGACCTCCCCGAGCTGCTCCTCAAAACCACACTGTCTTTTTCTACTCCTCTCTCAAGCCGAGAGAGCTGTCCTAGTATTCCTCCGCCAATTACAGGGCAGGGTTAATTGATCAGACTAAGGTTATTTACTAGCAACCCAAATGGTTAAATTCTTATTGAAACTGATGGTAACTCTGTTAAGCACTTTGAAAAAGCGACATCCAATTACAATATTGGTTAGTGATAAAAGTTTTGTACTTTGTGAATTAATGAATATGAAGGGTTCTGGTGACCCCTTGACCCATGGTGGTCATGAGGCTACGCTTCCGGAACTAGACCCCTCCCTATTGACGTCAGTTTCTTTGTAGCAGACTACGAACCTTCGTTTTTTACTCTACAATCATGGTAGCGGAGCATATCTGCTTAAACCAGATTGGTTATTATTGTAATTACTGTGATTGCTGAAATATTCATTACTTGTTACATTAAAACAAAGGAGACGGCCATCGTATTCTAAACGTGTTAATCCCTTTAATCCCTGGGGATATGACCTTTTCTGGCTACTCAGGTAGGAACTCTCGTCTGACTGCAACTTCCCAAAACCCCATGGACCAATGTGATGCGTTTATCTATAACAAATTATTTCCACAACAAACTTAGTTTGTTACATATTGAGTGTAATAATGTGTGAGTTCAGCGAGTGTGAGAAAGCACAAATTTAGTGAATGTGATAATATGTGAGAGTAGTGAGTGATATAATGTGCGAGCAAAATGATTCATATAATATGTGAATGTAGGGAGTGTGATAATGTGCAAGTATACTGAGTGAGATAATGTGTGAGTGCAGCAAGTTTGATAATGTACTTGTGTGATAATATGTGAATGTAGGAAGTGAGGTAAGGTGCAAGTGTAGTTAGTGTGATAATGTACAAGTTTACTGAGTTTGATAATCTTCGAGAGTATTGAGCATAGAGGGTGTGATAATGTTCGAGTGTATCTGTCGGAATCCGACACACAGATAATAACATAGTCTCCCCTTTCAGTATTCCCTTCAGGATAGAAAATGGGTGATCCCGTAACGTCATGACGCCAAGTATATTTACAAAATATAATACTGTTTATACAACAGTCTTGTATCTAAATTTAACAAAAAAGTACTCAATAAGACTGAATATAATTACTAACACCAAAATGTAGCTTGACCCCCTTGTTAATGTAAATTTAAGTTCAGAAGTGGAACCAACAGTACACGGAAGGGAGGGGCTTCACTCACACTCTCTTCACACTACAACAACAAACAAAACACACTGTAGAGAGCTCCAGAAGCTGATTCCCCAGACACCCAAATTATGTGTCAACAACCGACAACACAGCCCCTCAACATCACAGCAACGACCGTATCCGTCTTACCAAGTATTTGAATATTAAACCTGTGCACAGTTTAGTATCAATAGGTAGGCGGTCATGATGTATCAATAACACCCCCACAAAAGTATGTGTACCCCATTTAACACCCACCTATTTCATGCCATACCTGTAATTATATATTTAGGGAACTGTTATTAATTCCTTGTATCCCATACAGGTAAATTGTGATTTGGAATAGCAAGAAGTTGAGCCTTACACATAATGTACTTAGCTGTATGCCAGAGCTTGTAGTCTCCACAGCCGCCATTACGTGGCACAAGGAGGCACAGGGCCACACCCATATTGATGCTACAATTACACAGCCTTAGCAGGCCCCTTCAACAGAAGCAGCTAAGCCCTCTTTAGTTATAGTAGTATTAGTATTCATAATTAGTAATTATTACTAGTAGATTAGACCACCATATATGGTATGATATAATTATATTAATAAGGTAAACAATTTGTGGTTTAAGAATGAGCCATCTCAAGTGGTGTAAGCTACAAATTGTCCCCCCAACTGTGTGAGATAATTTCAGGCAGTTTAATCAAGTACATACAGTCCACTCAATTAATTTCTTACTTACTAAGAAAATAAATAAGATAAACTTTATCTAATTAAAGTCAATTTAAAAAAGAGAATAGCTGCCTGGAGTTTGTCCCCACACTGTTTGGTCCTTCGAACTGGATCCTAGATCTGATATACATAACATTAGCGCAATATTACCTACACATTAATTATAGCAGGAAGACACTGCTATATTTTTGCATTTTTCTAGCCTAACTTTTCAATCTCATAGTAAACAGAACTTACAACATGCACTATAATTGTTCTGAGGCCTGTACCAAAGGAACAATTGTGCTTTTTTCACAACAAGAGGTTGATAAGAGGCTACTTTACTTATAAGTTACTTATAAATGTTTGTAATTATAAGTTTATATAAACATTACTTTAATATTGCACCATTACTGTAACAATTACTGCATGCCATATTATTTACAACTAATTCTTGCACAAGGGTAGGACATTTTAGGCTGGTGTTGTACAGCAACCTAGTCTGATTTATTGTGCTAACCTGGTGTAAGGGTAAGAATTTTACACTTGTCTAGAGTTGAACATATATTACAACCTAGCAAGTACATATTTTTATGCAGTATTCATGACAACCCGAGTTGTGTTGTCAACATATTAATATAACTATAATCATTTCACCTTTGAGTGTTAACCTGTGTCTCTGTACCAACCAAGAGTGATAATGATGGGCTAACTTGAGGAATACCAGCATTGATGCAGGCTTACCACTCAAATTATAGAGTGTATGATTATATAGTGTATATATTTTTTAAATGATAAGTAGCTCTAGTTCGCAAACTAGTTGCTCTACTAATTCAAGTGCCAGAAATAGTCCTGGCACTAGTCCTACATGAGTAGCAAGTACTTCCAAGATATCTACTGTCAAAAATGTAAAAGTATCCCTCACTGGCATGAAGGGTCACTTAACACGGCAGATTAACAAATGTGAAGACCTGAGTAAACAAACTCCAGTTAATTATGCAGCACTGGAAAACTGTCTTAAGCTTGCACAGGACAATATCACCATGTGTTGCAGCAAATGATAAAATATCAAGATGTACTTAATCTTACCAATATTGATGAAGATACAATGAACGATGTAATACAAGAAAACTCTGATTATGAGGATGCAATGTTTGCAAGGTTACAACACTTTGATGATATAATATACGCACATAAGGCCAATACAAATATTGCAGCCACAACTTCCCAGAACCAGACAGCACCAGATGGCTAATTGCCATCACTCAGTCTCCCAACTTTTTCTGGTACAGAGGATGAGAGTTGGGACAATTTCTGGAGCAAATTTGTTGATTCTGTGGATTCTAATGCCAATGTACCAAAGACGACAAAGTTTACATATTTACAGAGTGTCTTGAAGGATGAAGCGTTTCAGGTGGTCTGTAATCTGAATCACACAGATGACGATTATGACAATGCCGTACAGCTCCTGAAAGATAATTACGCCAAACCAGAAAGGACCATCAGAATTCTAACCCAGAAGCTGTTAGATATTAAACCTCCAAATGATACTAATACTTGGTCTCACTCCAAGCCTTTAGATTGGAGCTTGAGTCCTTGCTCAAGGCACTTAAAAATAAAGTGAACTTGGATGAGTCAGACTGGATAATCCAAGTCCATATGACACGCAAATAACCCAATGACATACTGGATAAGCTGTTTGTACTATACAGTAAGTCATCATTAACAGTAATGGAGATTACAGAAGGGTTACACACCATCATAGAACGACAAAGAGTTAACCCAGATGGAAAAGCAGCATCTAAACCTTCGTCTACTACTAATAGTAAACAACAGAGTACAAACAGCACTCCAAACAAAGCTAAATCAACATCTCCCTCCATAAAGTGGACACAAGGCAGTGTGGGCTCATACGCAGTTGGTCCCTCCAAACCTACAGTTAACGTGTCACCCAAATTGGTGACTCCTTAAGATCCTGTTAACGTCTGGAGACCATGTGTGTTCTGTGGACAACCACATTCCATATACTATTGTAAACTTTACCCCGATCGTGCTACACGCACAAAACGACTCAAGGAGTTAAATAGATGTACCAAGTGTATAAGGGCACATAATCCCGACACCTGTACAACTAAAATACGCACCTGCAATGGGTGCCATAAGGGTCAACACCATACAGCACTTTGTGGGGATTCAAGAACAAGGTCTGCCAAACCACAGGAGGAGGAGGGAACTACCACTTCAGTACAGCTTTGTACTGTGTTACCTGACATAAGTGTCTTCTCAACAAGGTTTGACCATAAATCAGCTCTACCTACTGCACGATTGATCATTAGAAATGGAAAGTTCAAAGCCACCGAACGTGGATTATTTGATCAAGGGTCCCAACTGACCTTTATGTCAAAGGAGTTGGTAGATGCACTGAAACTTACACCTGTAAAGGAGACACGAATAAACATAGCAGGATTCCTGACTGACTCAGGAGCCCGAGTCTTTAGGGTAGTACAACCCTAAGTACGCTTAGGAGGTTATGTACGAAAGGTACAAGCACTGGTCGTAGATAGATTCCCAACAGACCTGTATGTATATGGTCTAGGAACAACAGCCAAATTCCTGGAAGAAAAGGGAGTTCATTTGGCTGATAAAATTACATTGGACAATCTTTCCAATATTGGAATCCTTATGGGATCAGATGTCTACCATAAGTTTATCAAAGGAAAGGAAGATCACCACGGTATGAACGTGTTACCATCTGCAGGTGGCTATTTACTAACAGGCCCAGTATTACGGCTAAAACAACCCGCACCTGTAGACCACCAACATGCCAACACAGTAATGGTTGCATGACTAGGAGACCAGTCTCCACTGCAAATCAGAGACATGTCCGAGGATGAGCTTGATCCCCCAGTACATAAGTTATGGGACCTGGCAACTCTTGGCATTGTCCCTGAACAACCTAGCCCAGATGATGACTGGACTTACAATCAATACCTGGACTCAGTTATCTACAGAGATAATCAATACTGGGTCTGGTTACCATGGAAGCTGAATCACCCTCAGCTACCTGTCAACCATTTTATGGCACAAAACCAATTAAGATCACAGGTGTTGCGCTTACAAAGACAACCTGAGAACTTGAAGTTGTACCATGAAATAATACAGAAGCAGCTCGATGACAAATTTATCGAAGTTGTTACAAATGATAACCCAAAGGAAGGACACTACCTGCCACACCACACTGTACAGGAGAATTCTGCTACTACCCTACTAAGGATAGCATTTAATTGCAGTGCTAAGACGAGGCAGAGTAGTGTTTCGTTAAATGACTGCCTTCAAACTGGCCCTAGCCTGACACAAAGGCTTTACGACGTGCTGTTAAAGTTCCGTATTGGGATTTATGCATATACGGCCGACATCAGCAAGGCTTTCCTTAGGGTAGGTCTTCAAGAAGAAGATCAGAACTACACAATGTTCCTATGGATCAAGGATCCTAACGATCCGAACAATGAATTAATCACTTACTGGTTTGCGTCCGTATTGTTCGGCGCCACCTCATCACCATTTCTGCTCCAAGCTATCTTGGATACGCACTTGAAGAAGTCCAATAGCCCGAACAAGATGGAAATTAGTAAAAACCTGTATGTGGGTAATTTTCAAGCAACAACCAACAGTGAGAGTAAACTGTTGGACATATACCATGAGGCCAATCGAGAATTAATGGGAGCCAATATGCCTCTCCAATCTTGGGTCTCTAAAAATGACAAATTAAATCAACTGATCGCAACTGTATTTCCCGACGACCAGGTACCCGAGATGACAAAGGTACTAGGTGTCGAATGGAACACAACAACCGATCAGCTGACAATCAAGTCCGTGGAGCCAGATGCCACTAACTTAACAATGAGAAAATTGCTATCACACGTCAGCAAACCCTTTGACCCATTAGGACTTAAGTCCAATATTAATTAATAGAAAGTTGATAATGCAGGAATGTTGGCAACAAAAGATAGGCTAGGATGATATTCTAACACGTGCCCTACAAGAAAAATGGCAAGTGTTAGTGAAAGATTAAAGTATCCTAGAGTCTCTCAAGTTCCCTCGGAACACAGTAGTAAATGAAAAAGAACCAATTAAGCTACATGTATTTTGTAATGCCTCAGGAAAGGCTTATGGCACAGTAGCTTACCTGGTCTCAAATGGGCAAGCCAATTTGCTCACATCAAAGGCCAGAGTGGCACCTTTAAAGAAAAGATCACTGCCACAACTGGAATTAACAGCCTTACTGCTAGGTGTAAGATTGGCTCATTATCTGATCAAGGCCTTAAGCCACATCCACTTTAAAGAAACAGTAGTATGGTCAGATAGTGAGGCAGTGCTACAGTGGGTTAAAAACAATAACAGTAAGAATCCTTTCGTGAGTAACAGCGTTAAGGAAATACGAGAGTTGTCAGCAGGGTATAAACTAAGATATGTACCCACTAAAGAGAATCCAGCTATCTCTCCCGAGGCCTGACTTTACGGCAATTAACAAAGGCAGAGATGTGGTTCAATGAACCTCAGTGGCTAATCAGCGACCAGTGGCCTGAACAAAAGCCATAAGTTATTGTGACCAATGTCACTGTTCCCACTGAGAACCCAGAACTACTTCGGACTTTGGTAATTGATCCTACTCGGTACTCTGAACTGATCAAACTTATAGGTGTCACCCAAGTAGTGTTTAATTTTCTAAAGAAAATAGGAATCAAGCATAAATTACCTAGTGCCCTAAGGTACTGGGTCAAAAGAGCTCAAACAAACACATTCGGGACAGAATTTGACAATGTTCCTAAGAAGCTACAACATGATCTGGGTCTCTGGTTAGACACTGACAATTATAATTTAATAAGATGCGGAGGCCACTTACAGCATGCTGACATAGATCTGAAAGCAAAGAATCCAACATTGCTCTCTCGTCACCACATAGTAAGCAAACGTTTCAAACATCTATCAGGGGTGATAAGTCGGTGGAATGAAGTATGGACTCGAGAATACCTTACAGCTCTGAGGGAGTATCATTACGGGGCAAACAACCTCTATAACAGAATTAACTTGAACCCTGGTGACATAGATCTCATGGATAGTGATGGACCACGCTCAGAGTGGCCTATAGGTCAAATAGTCTCTGTTCATCCGGACAGCCAGGGCATCTTGAGAATAGTGAAATTAAAATGCCGAGACAACACTGCTCTCAAAACTTTAGAGAAATTAGTTCCTTTAGAACTGCCAAGGAAAGAAGACGTTCAATGATTTCCAGCACCCAATACGTCAGTACGGGACATACGTTCCCAAAGGACTGCAGCACAACAATGTAAACTTAAATTAAAGCAGCACTATAATTCTGAAGGAGAAGAATAAAGTGATTGCAGTCCTTACTGGGACTTTGACCCGTGTTCTTCCCCCCCGGAATTATGTCGGAATCCGAAACACAGATAATAACATAGTCTCCCCTTTCAGTATTCGATTCATGATAGAAAATGGGTGATCCCGTGACGTCAGAGATGCCATGTATATTTACAAAATATATTACTGTTTATACAACAGTCTTGTATCTAATTTTAACAAAAAGGTACTCAATAAGACTGAATATAATTACTAACACCATAATATAGCTTGACCCCCTTGTTAATGTAAATTTAAGTTCAGAAGTGGAACCAACAGTACACGGAAGGGAGGGGCTTCACTCACACTCTCTTCACACTACAACAACAAAACACACTGTAGAGAGCTCCAGAAGCTGATTCCCCAGACACCCAAATTACGTGTCAACAACTGACAACACAGCCTCTCAACATCACAGCAATGACCATATCCGTCTTACCAAGTATTTGAATATTAAACCTGTGCACAGTTTAGTATCAATAGGTAGGCGGTCATGATGTATCAATAACACCCCCACAAAAGTACGTGTACCCCATTTAACACCCACCTATTTCATGCCATACCTGTAATTATATATTTAGGGAACTGTTATTAATTCCTTGTATCCCAAACAGGTAAATTGTGATTTGGAATAGCAAGAAGTTGAGCCTTACACATAATGTACTTAGCTGCCATTAATGTACTTAGCATTGCCATTAGCTGTCCACAGCCGCCATTATGTGGCACAAGGAGGCACAGGGCCACACCCATATTGATGCTACAATTACACAGCCTTAGCAGGCCCCTTCAACAGAAGCAGCTAAGCCCTCTTTAGTTATAGTAGTATTAGTATTCATAATTAGTAATTATTACTAGTAGATTAGACCACCATATATGGTATGATATAATTATATTAATAAGGTAAACAATTTGTGGTTTAAGAATGAGCCATCTCAAGTGGTGTAAGCTACAAATTGTCCCCCCAACTGTGTGAGATAATTTCAGGCAGTTTAATCAAGTACATACAGTCCACTCAATTAATTTCTTACTTACTAAGAAAATAAATAAGATAAACTTTATCCTATTAAAGTCAATTTAAAAAGGAGAACAGCTGCCTGGAGTTTTTCCCCACACTGTTTGGTCCTTCGAACTGGATCCTAGATCTGATATACATAACATTAGCGCAATATTACCTACACATTAATTATAGCAGGAAGACACTGCTATATTTTTGCATTTTTCTAGCCTAACTTTTCAATCTCATAGTAAACAGAACTTACAACATGCACTATAATTGTTCTGAGGCCTGTACCAAAGGAACAATTGTGCTTTTTTCACAACAAGAGGTTGATAAGAGGCTACTTCACTTATAAGTTACTTATAAATGTTTGTAATTTTAAGTTTATATAAACATTACATTAATATTGCACCATTACTGTAACAATTACTGCATGCCATATTATTTACAACTAATTCTTGCACAAGGGTAGGACATTTTAGGCTGGTGTTGTACAGCAACCTAGTCTGATTTATTGTGCTAACCTGGTGTAAGGGTAAGAATTTTACACTTGTCTAGAGTTGAACATATATTACAACCTAGCAAGTACATATTTTTATGCAGTATTCATGACAACCCGAGTTGTGTTGTCAACATATTACTATAACTATAATAATTTCACCTTTGAGTGTTAACCTGTGTCTCTGTACCAACCAAGAGTGATAATGATGGGCTAACTTGAGGAATACCAGCATTGATGCAGGCTTACCACTCAAATTATAGAGTGTATGATTATATAGTGTATATATTTTTTAAATGATAAGTAGCTCTAGTGCGCAAACTAGTTGCTCTACTAATTCAAGTGCCAGAAATAGTCCTGGCACTAGTCCTACATGACTAGCAAGTACTTCCAAGATATCTACTGTCAAAAATGTAAAAGTATCCCTCACTGGCATGAAGGGTCACTTAACACGGCAGATTAACAAATGTGAAGACCTGAGTAAACAAACTCCAGTTAATTATGCGCCACTGGAAAACTGTCTTAAGCTTGCACAGAACAAATATCACCATGTGTTGCAGCAAATGATAAAATATCAATATGTACTTAATCTTACCAGTATTGATGAAGATACAATGAACGATGTAATACAAGAAAACTCTGATTATGAGGATGCAATGTTTGCAAGGTTACAACACTTTGATTATATAATATACGCACATAAGGCCAATACAAATATTGCAGCCACAACTTCCCAGAACCAGACAGCACCAGATGGCTAATTGCCATCACTCAGTCTCCCAACTTTTTCTGGTACAGAGGATGAGAGTTGGGACAATTTCTGGAGCAAATTTGTTGATTCTGAGGATTCTAATGCCAATGTACCAAAGACGACAAAGTTTACATATTTACAGAGTGTCTTGAAGGATGAAGCGTTTCAGGTGGTCTGTAATCTGAATCACACAGATGACGATTATGACAATGCCGTACAGCTCCTGAAAGATAATTACGCCAAACCAGAAAGGACCATCAGAATTCTAACCCAGAAGCTGTTAGATATTAAACCTCCAAATAATACTAATACTTGGTCTCACTCCAAGCCTTTAGATTGGAGCTTGAGTCCTTGCTCAAGGCACTTAAAAATAAAATGAACTTGGATGAGTCAGACTGGATAATCCAAGTCCATATGACACGCAAATTACCCAATGACATACTGGATAAGCTGTTTGTAATATACAGTAAGTCATCATTAACGGTAATGGAGATTACAGAAGGGTTACACACCATTATAGAACGACAAAGAGTTAACCCAGATGGAAAAGCAACATCTAAACCTTCGTCTACTACTAATAGTAAACAACAGAGTACAAACAGCACTCCAAACAAAGCTAAATCAACTTCCCCCTCCATAAAGTGGACACAAGGCAGTGTGGGCTCATACACAGTTGGTCCCTCCAAACCTACAGTTAACGCGTCACCCAAATCGGTGACTCCTTAAGATCCTGTTAACGTCTGGAGACCATGTGTGTTCTGTGGACAACCACATTCCATATACTATTGCAAACTTTACCCCGATCGTGCTACACGCATAAAACGACTCAAGGAGTTAAATAGATGTACCAAGTGTATAAGGGCACATAATCCCGACACCTGTACAACTAAAATACGCACCTGCAATGGGTGCCATAAGGGTCAACTCCATACAGCACTTTGTGGGGATTCAAGAACAAGGTCTGCCAAACCACAGGAGGAGGAACTACCACTTCAGTACAGCTTTGTACTGTGTTACCTGACATAAGTGTCTTCTCAACAAGGTCTGATCATAAATCAGCTCTACCTACTGCACGATTGATCATTAGAAAAGGAAAGTTCAAAGCCACCGAACGGGGATTATTTGATCAAGGGTCCCAACTGACCTTTATGTCAAAGGAGTTGGTAGATGCACTGAAACTTACACCAGTAAAGGAGACACGAATAAACATAGCAGGATTCCTGACTGACTCAGGAGCCCGAGTCTTTAGGGCAGTACAACCCAAAGTACAATTAGGAGGTTATGTACGAAAGGTACAAGCACTGGTCATAGATAGATTCCCAACAGACCTGTATGTATATGGTCTAGGAACAACAGCCAAATTCCTGGAAGAAAAGGGAGTTCATTTGGCTCATAAAATTACATTGGACAACCTTTCCAATATTGGAATCTTTATGGGATCAGATGTCTACCATAAGTTTATCAAAGGAAAGGAAGATCACCATGGTATGAACGTGTTACCATCTGCAGGTGGCTATTTACTAACAGGCCCAGTATTACGGCTAAAACAACCCACACCTGTAGACCACCAACATGCCAATCCAGTAATGGTTGCATGACTAGGAGACCAGTCTCCACTGCAAATCAGAGACATGTCCGAGGATGAGCTTGATCCCCCTGTACATAAGTTATGGGACCTGGCAACTCTTGGCATTGTCCCTGAACTACCTAGCCCAGATGATGACTGGACTTACAAACAATACCTGGACTCAGTTATCTACAGAGATAAACAATACTGGGTCAGGTTACCATGGAAGCTGAATCACCCTCAGCTACCTGCCAACCATTTTATGGCACAAAACCAATTAAGATCACAGGTGTTGCGCTTACAAAGACAACCTGAGAACTTGAAGTTGTACCATGAAATAATACAGAAGCAGCTCGATGACAAATTTATCGAAGTTGTTACAAATGATAACCCAAAGGAAGGACACTACCTGCCACACCACCCTGTACAGAAGAATTCTGCTATTACCCCACTACAGATAATATTTAATTGCAGTGCTAAGATGAGGCAGAGTAGTGTTTCGTTAAATGATTGCCTTCAAACTGGCCCTAGCCTGACACAAAGGCTTCATGACGTGCTGTTAAAGTTCCGTATTGGGATTTATGCATATACGGCCGACATCAGCAAGGCTTTCCTTAGGGTAGGTCTTCAAGAAGAAGACCGGAACTACACAATGTTCCTATGGATCAAGGATCCTAACAATCCGAACAGTGAATTAATCACTTACCGGTTTGCGTCCGTATTGTTCGGCGCCACCTCATCACCATTTCTGCTCCAAGCTACCTTAGATACGCACTTGAAGAAGTCCAATAGCCCGAACAAGATGGAAATTAGTAAAAACCTGTATGTGAATAATTTTCAAGAAACAACCAACAGTGAGAGTAAACTGTTGGACATGTACCATGAGGCCAATCGAGAATTAATGAGAGCCAATATACCTCTCCAATCTTGGGTCTCTAACAATGACAAATTAAATCAACTGATCGCAACTGAATTTCCCGACTACCAAGTACCCGAGATGACAAAGGTACTAGGTGTCAAATGGAACACGACAACCGATCAGCTGACAATGAAGTCAGTGGAGCCAGATGCCACTAACTTAACAATGAGAAAATTGCTATCACAAGTCAGCAAACCCTTCGACCCATTAGGACTATTAAGTCCAATATTAATTAATAGGAAGTTGATAATGCAGGAATGTTGGCAACAAAAGATAAGCTGGGATGATATTCTAACACCTGCCCTACAAGAAAAATGGCAAGGGTTAGTGAAAGATTTAAGTATCCTAGAGTCTGTCAAGTTCCCTCGGAACACAGTAGTAAATGAAAAAGAACCAATTAAGCTACATGTATTTTGTGATGCCTCAGGAAAGGCTTATGGCTCAGTAGCTTACCTGGTCTCAAATGGGCAAGCCAATTTGCTCATATGAAAGGCCAGAGTGGCACCTTTAAAGAAAAGATCACTGCCACAACTGGAATTAACAGCCTTACTGCTAGGTGTAAGATTGGCTCATTATCTGATCAAGGCCTTAAGCCACATCCACTTTAAAGAAACAGTAGTATGGTCAGATAATGAGGCAGTGCTACAGTGGGTTAAAAACAATAACAGTAAGAATCCTTACGTGAGTAACCGCGTTAAGGAAATACGAGAGTTGTCAGCAGGGTATAAACTAAGATATGTACCCACTAAAGAGAATCCAGCTGACTATCTCTCCCGAGGCCTGACTTTATGGCAATTAACAAAGGCAGAGATGTGGTTCAATGGACCTCAATGGCTAATCAGCGACCAGTGGCCTGAACAAAAGCCACAATTCATTGTGACCAATGTCACTGTTCCCACTGAGAACCCAGAACTACCTCGGACTTTGGTAATTGATCCTACTCGGTACTCTGAACTGATCAAACTTATAGGTGTCACCCAAGTAGTGTTTGATTTTCTAAAGAAAATAGGAATCAAGCATAAATTACCTAGTGCCCTAAGGTATTGGGTCAAAAGAGCTCAGACAAACACATTCGGGACAGAATTTGACAATGTTCCTAAGAAGCTACAACATGATCTGGGTCTCTGGTTAGACACTGACAATTATAATTTAATAAGATGCGGAGGCCGCTTACAGCATGCTGACATAGATCTGAAAGCAAAAAATTCAATATTGCTCCCTCGTCACCACATAGTAAGCAAACGTTTCAAACATCTATCAGGGGTGATAAGTCGGTGGAATGACGTATGGACTCGAGAATACCTTACAGCTCTGAGAGAGTATCATTACGGGGCAAACAACCCATATAACAGAATTAACTTGAACCCTGGTGACACAGTTCTCGTGGATAGTGATGGACCACGCTCAGAGTGGCCTAGGGGTCAAATAGTCTCTGTTCATCTGGACAGCCAGGGCATCTTGAGAATAGTGAAAGTAAAATGCAGAGGCAACACTACTCTCAAAACTTTAGAGAAATTAGTTCCTTTAGAACTGCCAAGGAAAGAAGATGTTCAACGACTTCCACAACCCTATACGCCATTACGGGATATACGTTCCCAAAGGACTGCAGCACAACAATGTAAACTTAAATTTAAGCGGCACTATAATTCTGAAGGAGAAGAATAAAGTGATTGCAGTCCTTACCGGGACTTTGACCCGTGTTCTTCCCTCCCGGAATTATGTCGGAATCCGACACACAGATAATAACATAGTCTCCCCTTTCAGTATTCCCTTCATGATAGAAAATGGGTGATCCCATGACGTCAGAGATGCCATGTATATTTACAAAATATATTACTGTTTATACAACAGTCTTGTATCTAATTTTAACAAAAAGGTACTCAATAAGACTGAATATAATTACTAACACCATAATATAGCTTGACCCCCTTGTTAATGTAAATTTAAGTTCAGAAGTGGAACCAACAGTACACGGAAGGGAGGGGCTTCACTCACACTCTCTTCACACTACAACAACAAACAAAACACACTGTAGAGAGCTCCAGAAGCTGATTCCCCAGACACCCAAATTATGTGTCAACAACCAGCAACACAGCCTCTCAACATCACAGCAACGACCGTATCCGTCTTACCAAGTATTTGAATATTAAACCTGTGCACAGTTTAGTATCAATAGGTAGGCGGTCATTATGTATCAATAACACCCCCACAAAAGTACTTGTACCCCATTTAACACCCACCTATTTCATGCCATACCTGTAATTATATATTTAGGGAATTGTTATTAATTCCTTGTATCCCATACAGGTAAATTGTGATTTGGAATAGCAAGAAGTTGAGCCTTACACATAATGTACTTAGCTGTATGCCAGAGATTGTAGTCTCCACAGCCGCCATTACGTGGCACAAGGAGGCACAGGGCCACACCCGTATTGATGCTACATTTGCACAGCCTTAGCAGGCCCCTTCAACAGAAGCAGCTAAGCCCTCTTTAGTTATAGTAGTATTAGTATTGTAGAGGGAACCACATTCAAAGTGCCCGCCAAGGAGACATTTTACAGTATAGGCAGGGCTGTGCCCTGATTGGTGGACGACGACGGCGCACGGCCTACCCGCGCGGCAGGTCGCGCAGGCCGAGTGGGCCAGATTTGAACTGCATGTGACCCAACGCGGACGACGCCTGCCCGGCACCACTGGCACTTAGGATATGTGCCCATAGGACCCCTAAGAGGCATTGATTCCCTCTGTCCTACCCTTCCTGAGGAGCCTAGACTTGCTCCACCTACCCTACCAGCCCTTCCTCTCCCTACGACGACAGTTCCAGGTGAATTACTGTACTATTGTTGTAACACGTGGGTCACCTCTACATTGGCGCAGTGAGTAAACGTTCCCACGCGGTGATCAAGAGGACCTCGCCAAGATATCTGCATCATCGTTCTGCCGACTTCAGTCAAGACGTCTTAGATAGTGTTCAACGGTTCCAGTCTCGAATTACTGGCTTTGGTTGCACCATAGATGTTCTTCGGTTTGTTGTTCAATAGCGGTGCCCAAGATATTTCAACCCCTGTTTTTTTTGTGCATATGTTTTATTCCACATCTCGTGCAATCCCCCAAGATTCTCCATAAGTTCCAGTTATCAGTGTTTTATACGGATTATTTCTCCGGATTTGTTGCATTTTATTGTCTTGTCCCCCAAGCACCGATTCCCGCGGTCCCCAAGTTCTTTGAAGAAGGGGAGACGAGTACCACCATTCACACGGAATACGGGCCACCGTTCATGAGCATAGCCGACCTGTATTGTTTACGAATCCGCTCGCGGAGGATTTCAGGCTGTCGTTCCCGAGCGCATCCGTCTCCAGTGTGTTTACTACAGCGACGCTGGTCCCAGCTCTGCAGGGTGCTTGCTACAGGTCTGTTACTTTCTCATTTCTACTGTTAGCTAGACGTAACCTGTTCTAGGCTTTCTACAGAAGTAACGGCTCAAGGGGAAGAGATACATTAAGTGAGCCAGTGAGTTTGTGTTCATACCAGATTTAAGGTGGATGGTGATCCGCCCTGCACACAGTTCCACACGTTCACCTGAAAAAAGTGTTTTTGGGAACCCTCAGCCCAGTGCTTATGAAAACCAGGCACATTGCTTGTTAAAGTTCCTCAAAGTGCCTGCCATATCAGATTTTCCAGTTTTGCAAGTGCAGTAAGTGCCCAGTTTTTGTCTAAGCCTCAAGGGATTTAGGTACCAATTAAGTGTGCAGTGTTTTATGTTGCTTGAAACCCACCTGGCCCCATCATTTACATTATCGACTGTGCAGTGCTTATTTTTCCTGGTGGAACATTTATCCCTATCTCTGAACATTGGAACCTTAAGTGTGGCCATTGGTGTCTGTGTTTTTTTTTGTTGTATACATGTGAGGTGCCTGGCCCCAGATCTAAGGCTTATTACCAGGTGTGGCACGGTATATCGGAGCTTTAACTTTCGACACCAACACAATGGCTCTAATCAAGATAAACTCTGCTTCGGCTGCTGAGCTGCAGCTGCTACCGGGTGTAGGAGATAAATTGGCCGCTCGCATTATCAAGTTTCGGCATCGCCACGTGATCACGGAGGACAACATTTATGATATCAACCGCCTTCGGGCCAAACCCGAGTTGATGGCTGCTATATCGTTTGAGGTGGACCCGTCCCAACAGGGCCCCGGGCCCTCAGGTCAGGAGGCAGGAAGTCGTTCATCGTCCTCGTCCAGCGAAACGGGTACCCGCCGTTCCTCTAGGGGTGCCGCCAGCGGCAGACAACGTAGACGCCGACCTCAGTCACCAGCTTACTCCAGGGCTAGTGGCCGGCAAGGTACTCGGCAGGGGAGCCCCTCCCACCATCGATCGGCTCGATCAAGGAGACGGACAGCTCGACACTCGTCACACAGCTCTCGGACTTCCGATTCAGATGCCTCTCTATCCCGTAGCAGGCGGACAGGTTATCGCCAACAGAAAGAGACCTTCCACACACCACCTCGGGCGTTGGACTATGACGGGAAGTCAGATTGGGCCACCTTCTACCGCCGTTTCACGTCTTATGCCTCGGAAAAGGACTGGAGCGGACCTACGTTATTGACACAGTTAGGGTGGTGCCTCAAGGGTAAGGCAAGTGATTTTTACAATTACTTACTGGACAGAGAACCGTCGATCGATTATAATCGCATGATGCACAAGATGATCAAGCGATTTGGCGATAGGGAAGTTCTGGATGTAGCCATGATGAAGTTTAACCAGGCTCAGCAGGAACCAGAAGAGGATATCGCTGATTGGGCAGATAGGGCCCATCACTTGGCTCATCGGGCCTACAAACATGTGCCACGATGGGAAGTGGAACAAATCGCAGTAATGAGATTTGGCCAGGGATTACAGGATAAGAGTCTGGCAGGATACATTTCCAATGCGAGGAACTCCTCCATGGAGGAGGCTATTGATCGGGCCCAAACCTTCCAGCACAATGCCATAGCGATCCACGGTTCCTCAGGTTCCAAAGGATACGACTCCCATCACCGAGTGCCCCAAGGTCCAGCAGTGCGAGTGAATGCAGTGGGAAGGTACTCCCAGTATGAGCGGCCACGCAGGAGTAATGACGCTTCTCGGCGCTCGACACTCGCCCTTCCCAGCTCCCTAGGCACGTCACCGGCTACCAGCTCTTCAGGTTTTGGAATCAACACTTGCCGACCATCGAGTGCGGGCTCGCATCCTTTATCTTCCAGGGGCGTGGAGGCGAAGTTGGACACCTTGGTAGCAGGTATCTCAGAGACCAACGGGAGATTGGACCAGGTGTGTGAGAGTTTGAGGCACCTTACAGTTGCTCTTATGTCACCACAGCATCGCCGTAACCCATCCCCTAGGCGACCTGTTCAGTGCTACAGGTGTGGAAAAGAGGGTCATTTTGCTCGGGACTGTGAGGAATCCGAAAGGGATGAGGAAGCAGTCCGCCAGCACGGGGACACCTCGGGCAACAGGCCACATGTTTCATTTAAGGACCAGAATTCGTCTTTAAACGCTGCCGGGTCGGCTCATTCGGTCTAAATCCGACCCAGTGCATAACAGGCCAAGGAGGGGCATCGGAGCAAGATGCTGACCAGATATTGTCTAGAGGTGTGGAAGATATCTCGGCTCACACTGACAGGGGGGACATGGACATTAGCACATCAGACACATACAACCAGCAGAGTTTGGTTATGCTAAGTGAGAACTCGTCAAGTGAGGCTCCTTCAGGAATCCAATGCAGGACAAAAGTGGCAATTCGGGACCATGCCACTACTGAACAAACAGGTCTGGATCAGGAAGCAAAGCAAAATTCTCACAGGAAGTGGGGCCCGTTACGACACAATGTGGAAAGGAGGGCTCAGAAGAAAATAAAGAATGAACTAGCATTTGGTCAGTTCTTGGAAGGCATAGATCCAATTGCTTTCCCTTGGGATCCTGGGGGTGAGATGTGGGAAGAGGGTTGCTCTGTCAAAGGACTCACATTCAAGGAGCAGCGCTTCGGTGCGAGGAATATTGTTAGGACAGAGTAAATTCCTAAGAGTGAAGCTGAAAAGAAAAAGAAAAAAGGAAAGGGAATAGTGTAGTGTATGCAATGTTGAAACAGTTCGTGTATAGTGCAAAGATAATACGGGTAATAATCGTAATGTTCGTGTACAGTGCAAAGATAATACGGGTAATAATTGTAATAGGACCCATTCATGAAACCAGACTTTTTTACAAAAAAGACATGTTGTATATAGTGAAACGTTTTCCCTCCAACATACCCATTGTTCTATAGGGACGGGAGGAGTGTAGAGGGAACCACATTTAAAGTGCCCGCCAAGGAGACATTTTACAGTATAGGCAGGGCTGTGCCCTGATTGGTGGACGACGACGGCGCACGGCCTACCCGCGCGGCAGCCCGCGCAGGCCGAGTGGGCCAGATTTGAACTGCATGTGACCCAACGCGGACGACGCCTGCCCGGCACCACTGGCACTTAGGATATGTGCCCATAGGACCCCTAAGAGGCATTGATTCCCTCTGTCCTACCCTTCCTGAGGAGCCTAGACTTGCTCCACCTACCCTACCAGCCCTTCCTCTCCTTACGACGACAGTTCCAGATGAATTACTGTACTATTGTTGTAACACGTGGGTCACCTCTACAGTATTCATAATTAGTAATTATTACTAGTAGATTAGACCACCATATATGGCATGATATAATTATATTAATAAGGTAAACAATTTGTGGTTTAAGAATGAGCCATCTCAAGTGGTGTAAGCTACAAATTGTCCCCCCAACTGTGTGAGATAATTTCAGGCAGTTTAATCAAGTACATACAGTCCACTCAATTAATTTCTTACTTACTAAGAAAATAAATATGATAAACTTTATCATATTAAAGTCAATTTAAAAAAAGAGAATAGCTGCCTGGAGTTTTTCCCCACAGCATCGACAGCGATAATGTGCAACTGTTGTGAATGTGCAAATGTGCGAGCTTAGCAAGTGTGATAATAATAACATAAAAGCAAAAGTAACTGAAGAAAGCCTATTGGCCCATACGAGGCAGCTCCTATTTATATCCACCCAATCCTACTCATATACATGTGCAACCCACTCTTGAAACAATCAAGGGACCCCACCTCCACCACGTTACGCGGTAATTGGCTCCACAAATCAACAACCCTGTTACCGAACCAATATTTACCCACGTCTTTCTTATATCTAAACTTATCCAATTTATACCCATTGTTTCGTGTTCGGTTTTGTGTTGATACTTTTAATACTCTATTAGTAGTAGGCATCCTTCAGTCTCGGGAGACTATGGAGTTGCGCCCTAGTTGTCAATCCTGGTGCAGCGTCTGGTGTGACTGATGAGGCCAATCCGAAAGTGGCAGTCCTTCCCACACCGAGCACAAACGAAGTCCGATTCTGGTCTGTCTTCCTGGTTACCGGCTTTCCTTCTCTGTCTCTTTGCCTCCGATTCCTTGGCAAGTGACTCCTCGAACTTGGAGAGACCTCGTTGAACAGACTGCCTCCAGGCTGAACGGTCTGCATGCAGTGTCTCCCATATAGCAAGATCGACGTCCATGGCTTTCAGGTCCCTTTTGCATACGTCTTTGTACCGTAGTTGGGGCTTGCCTACTGGACGCTTTCCCTGCCTCAGCTCTCCATACAGGAGATCCTTGGGGATCCTGCCGTCGCCCATTCGCACAACGTGCCCGAGCCAGCGCATTCGTCTCTGTTTCAGCATTGTGTACATGCTGGTGATTCTTGCTCTCCCCAAGACGTTGTTGTTTGTCACCTTGTCCTGCCAGGTGATGTCCAAGATGTGTCTAAGGCAGCGCATGTGGTAGGCACTCAGCCGTCTTTCCTGACGGGCACGGAGTGTCCAAGACTCACTGCCATAAAGGAGAGTGCTCAGGACACAGGATCTGTAAACCTGAATCTTAGTATACTCAGTTAGCCTATTGTTGGCCCACACTCTCTTTGTCAGTTTGGACATGGTAGTAGATGCCTTACCGATGCGTTTGTTTAGCTCCGTATCAAGAGAGAGGGAGTCAGAGATTGTGGAGCCCAGGTACACGAAGTCGTGAACAACTTCCAGTTTGGAATCAGAGATGCCGATGTCAGGTGGGGAGTCCACTCCTTGTCCCATGACTTGTGTTTTCTTCAGACTGATGGTGAGTCCGAAAGCCTGAGAGGCCTCGCTGAAGCGGGTTATAAGCCGTTGGAGGTCTTCAGCTGAGTGGGCAGTGACTGCTGCGTCGTCGGCAAAGAGGAAGTCGCGCAGACACCTCAGCCGAACCTTTGTCTTGGCTCTCAGCCTGGCGAGGTTAAAGAGCTTTCCATCCGACCTGGTCCGGAGGTAAATGCCTTCCGTGACAGATCCGAAGGCGTGCCGCAGCATAACTGCGAAGAAAATCCCGAATAGGGTTGGAGCCAGTACGCAGCCCTGCTTTACTCCACTTCGGATGTCAAAGGCGCCTGATGTTAGGCCATCAAAGACCACGGTGCCCCTCATGTTCTCATGGAAAGATCTGATGATGCTGAGGAGCCTGGGTGGGCATCCGATCTTGGGGAGGATCTTGAACAGGCCATCCTTGCTGACGAGGTCGAAGGCCTTCGTCAGATCTATGAAGGCTACAAAGAGTGGCTGCTTCTGTTCCCTGCATTTCTCCTGCAGTTGTCTGAGGGAAAAGACCATGTCGATGGTGGACCTGCCAGCTCTGAATCCACATTGTGATTCTGGATAAACTTTCTCTGCAAGTACTTGGAGCCTCTTCAATGCGACTCGAGCAAACAGCTTTCCGACAATACTGAGGAGGGAGATTCCACGGTAGTTGTTGCAGTCGCCCCTGTCACCTTTATTCTTATACAGTGTGACGATGTTGGCATCCCTCATGTCCTGTGGCACCTCTCCTTCTTCCCAGCAGAGGCAGAGAATTTCGTGCAGCTCCATGAGCAGGCTACCTCTGCAGCACTTCAAGGTCTCAGCAGGAATGCCATCTTTGCCAGGAGCTTTACCAGAAGCAAGGGAGTCTAGGGCATCGCTGAGTTCTTCCAGGGTCTGTTCACTGTCGAGCTCCATTAACACAGGCAGACACTCAATGGCGCTCAGGGCATCTTCGGTGACCACATTGTCCCTGGCGTATAGCTCAGAGTAGTGCTCGACCCAGCGCTTCAGCTGCAGTGTCTGGTCCTGAATCACCTCGCCAGTGGCAGATTTCAGAGGAGCGGTCTTCCTCTGGATTGGGCCGAGGGCCTGCTTGATGCCGTCATACATTCCCCTTACATTGCCTGTATCCGCTGCAGTCTGTATCTGGGAGCAGAGCTGGAGCCAATAGTTGTTGGCACATCGCCTGGCGCTCTGCTGCACTTTGCAGCGGACGGCCCGAAGGATTTGTAAGTTACGCTGACTTGGGCAGGCTTTGTAGGCTGCCAAGGCGTTTCTCTTCTCTTCGATTACAGGTGTCATCTCTTCCGAGTGAGCCTCGAACCAGTCTGCCGACCTGCTGGTCTTCTTGCCAAAGGTGGAAATGGCAGCGTTGAGCACAGCGTCTCTGAAGTGCTCCCATCTTTTACAGGCAGTGACCCCAGCTGGGCCAGGGAGAGCTTCCTCGAGCACGTGTGCAAAATCTTCCACCTTGTCCTGGTTGCGGGTCTTGGTGGTGTCGATGCGAGGTCTGCCCGCCTTTTTCGAGTGATGAATCTTCTTTGGTTGCATCTTGACCCTGCTACATACCAGGGAGTGGTCGGTGTCACAGACAGCACTCTGGTAGCTATGCGTAATCTTGACGCTGGGTAGACTTGCACGCCTGGTAAGAATCAGGTCAAGCTGGTGCCAGTGCTTGGATCTGGGGTGTCTCCAAGATACTCGGTGTTGAGGCTTTGTGCCGAAGAACGTGTTGGTGACACAAAGACCATGAAGGCAGCAGAGTTCTAGCAGACGTTGCCCGTTCTCATTCATCCATCCTATGCCGAATTGACCCAGGCAAGTGGGCCAAATGTTGTGCTCGGCACCCACTCTGGCGTTGAAGTCGCCGAGGATGAACAGTGGCTCCTTTACAGGGATTCTCGCTATGACTCTGTTGAGGTCATCGTAGAATTTTTCCTTTGCATCTGCTGGAGAAGTCAGGGTTGGTGCATATGCACTAATTACATTGACTGGTCCTGTTTGGGAGTACAGTTGCAGAGACAGAATTCGTTCGGTTTCCCCCATCGGTGGCATAATGTGTCCCAACAGTGCATTCCTGACGGCAAATCCCACACCATGTTCTCTGGTCTCATCTGGAGGTTTTCCTTGCCAGAAGAAAGAGAAGGTCCTCTCTCTCACAGATCCTGATCCCGGGAGCCTGGTCTCTTGGAGAGCAACAATATCCATCTGCAGCTTGCTCAGCTCCCTATCGATGATTGCTGTTTTTTCGGGCATCATTGATTTCTTGCAGGTCGTCAGAGAAACCTGGTGTCAGTGTCCTGACGTTCCATGTGCCCAGCTTTAGGGCAGTTGATATTTTCTTCTTTGGTTTGGTATTGCTTAGTGCAAAGTTGTCGGGCCGCTTGTCAGTTTTCACCCTAAACCCCACGCACCCAGTGAGGTTAACGGACCGTGGCGAGGCAACACCTTATTGGCTGGGGTTTGCCCAGCTTGAGGCGGGCGGTAGCTGCCCAGTGGGGCGCGATGACCCCTCCCACCGTCGGAAGCAACCCCTGGCGTCACACTCTTCGCCAATCGAGCAGAAGACTTAAAACCGGTAGACTGTCGCTTCCCGTGTTGGTTCGACGCTGTGAGGCGAAGCTGGAGTGTCCTCTCCAGGGCGCAAAGCCTGGGTAGGTAGATATGGAGGAGAAGCTGTTACCCATGCAGCAGGTCCCCCCTCTCCACGTTGCTGAAATTATCCAATAGAGAGGCAAATGCCAATACGCATGGTTCCAGCAACGTCGCAGGAGCTGCCAGAACGAGGTCGACGTCAACAACGAACTGCCTCAGGGGCTCCAACTCCGGATTTTTCCTCGAGGTTGACTCCTGAAGCCTTTCCCAAAAACAAGGGTATGGCCGCAAGGCAGCGGAGGTTTAAAATCAGGGTTTTCCTTCCCCTAATACTCTAATACTCTATTAATATCCCCTTTATTATATCTATTCATCCACTTGTAAACCTCTATCATGTCACCCCTAATTCTTCGTCTTTCCAGTGAATGCAATTTAAGCTTTGTTAATCTTTCTTCATATGAAAGATTTCTAATTTGGGGAATTAACTTTGTCATCCTACGCTGGACACGTTCAAGTGATTTTTTTATCCATTCTATAGTACGGCGATCAAAATTGAACTGCATAATCGAAATGGGGCCTAACCAGAGCAAGATATAGCTGAAGAACAACACCAGGTGTCTTGATACTAACGCTTCGATTAATAAACCCAAGTGTCCTATTTGCCTTATTACGAACATTCATGCATTGATCCTTTGGTTTTAAATTCTCACTAATCATAACTCCCAGATCCCTTTCGCAATCCGACTTCGCAATTTCAACATCATCTAGCACGTATCTTGTAACTTGCTCATCATTACCTAGTCTCAAATCTTTACATTTATCAGCATTAAACTGCATCTGCTAGTCTTTTGATCATTTCAGAACCCTATTTAGAACAACTTGAAATGATAGTGAGTCTTCTTCCATGTTAATTTCCCTCCCGATTTTTGTATCATTGGCAAATTTGCAAATGTTGCTACTCTAACCTGAATCTAAATCATTTAATCATATGATGAATAAGATTGATAATGTGTGAGAGTGTATTGGGTGTTATAATGTATGAGTGTAGTGAGAGAGAGATAATGTGCGAGAGCATCAAGTTTGATAATGTGTGAGTGTAATGAGTTCAATAATAAATAGCCTCAATTTATCTTTGATTTGTTTCTTCTCTCTGCTTAGTTGCCTCTTAGAGCTTATAGTTCCCTTACTATAGCTAATTCCTTCTCTGCCTCTATCTGTTGTAACTTAATCTGTTCCTTCGGCTTTTGTCTGAGCTGCTAATCATTTAACTTCTAAATCAGTCTCACATTTTCAATTTATCTATCTCAGTCTGTCTAATTTGAGTCTCTAACTCTTGACGTCTGAATCTAATAAAATACTCTGTTTCATCAAGGAAAATCCTTTAAAATTTCTTCATCTGACTTGCCATCCTCCAATAAATGTACAAGAATAGTCCTGACTAGTTTGTTCTTAACCATACGAAGCAATATCTTCCTCTAGTAACTTACCCATATAAACTAGAGGCGACGTTTTTAAAGCTTGGATTCTCTCCAAAAAAGGATATTATAGAATTTGCTGTATGTTCTGCTCCATGGTTACACCAATTAACTAAATGTACTTCACAAAATTTAGTAGTAAAATAAGAACTTAATCAATAATTAGCGTGGCCCCTAAAAGCAGATACAATGACACATTAGTCGTGCAGCGATGAAAGTTCATAGTCGGAAAGCCACCTCAGTAGCATCCTTAGACTTTCCCCTATAAATCAATGAGCCACCTAGACTCAAACTGTTTAGGTGAAATAGGTTTAGAGCAGAGTGAAAGTCTAAGTAGAATCCACCAGTTTACTGGGGCGAACCTATCTACATGACAGAGCTTATTATATACACAGATCTCTCAATGAATACTCACAACCAATAACAATGAAGTAAATTAACTCAAAGCATAAGTTATAGCAGCAATGTCACTAGGTCAAAATCACCTAACATCATTGGTACACTGGTCAACTCAAGACTAGTTGAAAGATTGTGATCTTGGTGGAGAGTGACGTTACATACCCAGAGTGTGGTATAATGTCTCGGCATGAACATTAATAACACAAGTCAGTTAACTATCACTTTCCCTTCAGAAAAACAAGGTCCCAACTGGACTGGCAGATGGCAAAGTCTAAACTCTTCTCAAATTCGTCAGTGTGCACAATGACAGGAATTATGACAAAATCAAAGTCTATGGAAGTTGAAGTCCACAATGACTTAACAAATGGCTAAGTCAATTACTTGTTTTCAGACGTTTGAGTTACAATGACTGGAAAATCTGGCAAAGTCAGGAATCTCATTTCAAAAGTTGGATCCACAAACTATGAAATTTGACAAAGTCCTGAATCTTCTCTCCATAGGGAAAGACCACACAGGCACCATAACATGACAATGTCACTAAATGGACCAAATACTAATATTAGTCACCTCACCAAAAGTTACGTATATGAATCTGTTGAAAACACTTTGATACGCTGATCCACACAAATAATTTTCCTTCTAACATAATTGTAAAAAATAAATAGGTATATGGTATATATATATATATATATATATATATATATATATATATATATATATATATATATATATATATATATATATACATATATATATATATATGTATATATATATATATATATATATATATATATATATATATATATATATATATATATATATATATATATATATATATATATATATATATATATATATAGGTAGCCGAAAAAGTTAGGTTAGGTTAGGTTAGGTAGGTTAGGTAGTCGAAAAAACAGTAATTCATGAAAACTTGGCTTATTTGGCAAATCGGGCCTTGCATAGTAGGCTGAGAAGTGCGTTCTGGCTACTAGGTACGACATATATATATATATATATATATATATATATATATATATATATATATATATATATATATATGTCGTACCTAGTAGCCAGAACTCACTTTTCAGCCTACTATTCAAGGCCCGATTTGCCTAATAAGCCAAGTTTTCCTGAATTAATATATTTACTATAATTTTTTTCTTATGAAATGATAAAGCAACCCTTTTCTCTATGTATGAGGTCAATTTTATTTTATTGGAGTTAAAATTAACGTAGATATATGACCGAACCTAACCAACCCTACCTAACCTAACCTAACCTATATTTATAGGTAATGTTAGGTTAGGTAGCCAAAAAAAGCTAGGTTAGGTTAGGTTAGGTAGGTTAGGTAGACGAAAAAACATTAATTCATGAAAACTTGGCTTATTAGGCAAATCGGGCCTTGAATAGTAGGCTGAGAAGTGCGTTCTGGCTATTAGGTACGACATATATATATATATATATGTCGTACCTAGTAGCCAGAACTCACTTCTCAGCCTACTATTCAAGCCCTGATTTGCCTAATAAGCCAAGTTTTCCTGAATTTATATATTTACTATAATTTTTTTCTTATGAAATGATAAAGCAACTCTTTTCTCTATGTATGAGGTCAATTTTTTTTTATTGGAGTTAAAATTAACGTAGATATATGACCGAACCTAACCAACCCTACCTAACCTAACCTAACCTATATTTATAGGTAAGGTTAGGTTAGGTAGCCAAAAAAAGCTAGGTTAGGTTAGGTTAGGTAGGTTAGGTAGACGAAAAAACATTAATTCATGAAAACTTGGCTTATTAGGCAAATCAGGCCTTGAATAGTAGGCTGAGAAGTGCGTTCTGGCTATTAGGTACGACATATATATATATATATATATATATATATATATATATATATATATATATATATATATATATATATATATATATATATATATATATATGTCGTACCTAGTAGCCAGAACGCACTTCTCAGCCTACTATGCAAGGCCCGATTTGCCTAATAAGCCAAGTTTTCCTGAATTAATAAATTTTCTCTAATTTTTTTCTTATGAAATGATAAAGCTACCCATTTCATTATGTATGAGGTCAATTTTTTTTATTGGAGTTAAAATTAACGTAGATATATGACCGAACCTAACCAACCCTACCTAACCTAACTTTATAAGTTATATATATATATATATATATATATATATATATATATATATATATATATATATATATATATATATATTTATATATATATTTATATATATATATATATATATATATATATATATATATATATATATATATATATATATATATATATATATATATATGTCGTACCTAATAGCCAGAACGCACTTCTCAGCCTACTATTCAAGGCCCGATTTGCCTAATAAGCCAAGTTTTCATGAATTAATGTTTTTTCGTCTACCTAACCTACCTAACCTAACCTAACCTAGCTTTTTTTGGCTACCTAACCTAACCTTACCTATAAATATAGGTTAGGTTAGGTTAGGTAGGGTTGGTTAGGTTCGGTCATATATCTACGTTAATTTTAACTCCAATAAAAAAAAATTGACCTCATACATAGAGAAAAGGGTTGCTTTATCATTTCATAAGAAAAAAATTATAGTAAATATATTAATTCAGGAAAACTTGGCTTATTAGGCAAATCGGGCCTTGAATAGTAGGATGAAAAGTGAGTTCTGGCTACTAGGTACGACATATATATATATATATATATATATATATATATATATATATATATATATATATATATATATGTCGTACCTACTAGCCAGAACGCACTTCTCGGCCTACTATTCAAGGCCCGATTTGCCTAATAAGCCAAGTTTTCCTGAATTAATATATTTTCTCTAATTTTTTTCTTATGAAATGATAAAGCTACCCATTTCATTATGTATGAGGTCAATTTTTTTTTATTAGAGTTAAAATTAACGTAGATATAACGCTTTGAAACTACTGACGGTCTTGGCCTCCACCACCTTCTCACCTAACTTGTTCCAACCGTCTACCATTCTGTTTGCGAAATTGAATTTTCTTATATTTCTTCGGCATCTGTGTTTAGCTAGTTTATATCTATGACCTCTTGTTCTTAAAGTTCCAGGTCTCAGGAAATCTTCCCTATCAATTATATAAATTCCTGTTACTATTTTGTATGTAGTGATCATATCACCTCCTTTTCTTCTGTCTTCCAGTTTTGGCATATTTAATGCCTCTAACCTCTCTTTGTAGCTCTTGCCCTTCAGTTCTGGGAACCACTTAGTAGCATGTCTTTGAACCTTTTCCAGTTTGTTGATGTGCTTCTTAAGATATGGGCACCACACAACCGCTGCATATTCTAGCTTTGGCCTAACAAAAGTCGTGAACAATTTCTTTAGTATATCGCCGTCCATGTATTTAAAGGCAATCCTGAAGTTAGAAAGCGTGGCATAGGCTCCTCGTACAATATTCATTATGTGGTCCTCAGGTGATAGTTTTCTATCTAGAAGCACCCCTAGATCTCTTTCTTTATCAGAATTCTTTAAATATTTCTCTCATAATATATAGGTTGTGTGAGGTCTATGTTCTCCTATTCCACATTCCATAACATGGCATTTATTAACATTAAATTATATTTGCCAAGTGGTGCTCCATATACTTATTTTGTCCAGGTCATCTTGAAGGGCATGACAATCATCTAAGTTTCTTATCCTACCTATTATCTTAGCATCATCAGCAAACATGTTCATATAATTCTGTATACCAACTGGTATATCATTTATGTAGATAATAAACATCACTGGTGCAAGAGCTTAACCCTGTGGTACTCCACTTGTGACATTTCTCCAGTCCGATACATTGCCTCTGATCACTGCCCTCATTTTTCTATCAGTCAGAAAATTTTTCATCTATGTTAGAAGCTTACCTGTCACCCCTCCAATATTTTCCAGTTTCCAGAACAACCTCTTATGTGGAACTCTGTCAAAAGCCTTTTTTAGGTCCAGATAGATGCAGTCAACCCAACCATCTCTTTCCTGTAATATCTCTGTTGCTCGATCATAGAAACTGAGTAAATTCGATACACAGGATCTTCCAGATCGAAAACCATACTGTCTGTCTGATATTATATCATTTCTCTCCAGGTGTTCTACCCATTTAGTTTTAATTATTTTTTCCAATATTTTGACTATTACACTTGTCAATGATACCGGTCTATAATTAAGGGAGTCTTCCCTGCTTCCACTTTTGTAGATTGGAACTATGTTAGCCTTTTTTCACACATCAGCTACAACTCCTGTAAACAGGGATGTCTGAAAAATCAGTTGAAGAGGAATGCTGAGCTCAGGTGCACATTCTCTCAGAACCCATGGTGAAACTCCATCTGGTCCAACTGCCTTGTTCTTATTTAGCTCCTTGAGCATTTTTTCCACTTCGTCTCTAGACACCTTTATGTGCTCTATGTTGTTCTCTGGAATTCTTATTGTATCTGGTTCCCTGAAGATTTCATTTTGTACAAACACACTTTGGAACTTTTCGTTTAATGTTTCACACATTTCCTTTTCATTTTCCGTGAATCTATTTCCCATTTTCAACCTCTGTATATCATCCTTTACCTGCAATTTGTTGTTTATGAATTTATAGAATAGACCTGGTTCTGTTTTACATTTGTTTGCAATACCTTTTTCAAAATTTCTTTCTGCCTCTCTCCTCACTGCCGTGTAGTTGTTTCTCGCATCTTTGTATCGCTGGTATGTTTGGGGGTTCGGCCTCTTCCTGTATTGATTCCATTTTTGTGTCTTTTTGTCTCTGGCCCTCTCGCACTTTCTGTTGAACCAATCCTGTTTCCTAGTTCTGCTTCTCTGTTTTGTATAATTTTTTTTGTGCCTTCATCATATATTTCACAAAACTTGACATACATCTCATTCACTTCCTTGCCTAGCAACAAGTCTGTCCAATTATACCCACTAAAAAATTTTCTAAGGTTGCCATAATGTCCTCTCCTAAAGTTAGGTTTTTTAATTGCATCAACCTTCATATTTTCTTCCAGATTAAAACGCATTGCATACTTTATTCCCAAAAAGACATGGTCACTTTTATCCAAGGGAGGAAGGTACTGAATGTCAAATATTTCTTCCTCCTTCCTGGTAAATATCAAATCTAGCATGGAGGGAACGTCCCCTTCCCTCATCCTCGTAGCTTGTTTAACATGTTGATACAAGAATGTTTCCAGGATGAGATCTACAAATTTACAGGTCCAGAAATCTTCTGTTTTAGCTTCATATGCTTCCCTGTCTATGTCTTTCAAGTTGAAGTCGCCGACTATCAACAGACGTGAACTATCGTTATCCGCTCTCGCTATGATCTCTCTCATTATTGTTATAAGACCTTCTCTTTTACTATCTAGCTCCTCCTTTGACCATGTGCTGCTTGGCGGTGGACTATATGCATTAATGATCATTAGTTTATCATCCTCATGGCAGATCTCTAGCGCTATTATGTCCACTTCTTGTGGATTGGCAGTCATTGTTTCGTTCACCTTTAGGTGTTCTTTCACCAGCTCAGCAACGCCACCGCCTTTCCTAATTTTTCTGTCCCGTCTCCAAATTGAGTAGCCCCTTGGGAATATGACTTCATTTAAAATAACATCTTCAAGTTTTGTCTCTGTGAGTGCAACAATGTCTGGTGTCTGGAGCTGTATTACATCACTTAACTCCAGTATCTTCGATCTTACTCCATCTATGTTGGTGTATGCAATCTTCAGGAACTTGTTCCCCCTCTTCTTATTTTTCACTTCCCCTCTCTCTAATGATTTTGTTGGTTTGCCTTTATGTACCACTTTACTGGTCTGCCTACCCCTATCACTTTGTAGAAAAAAGAATTGATTTCTTCTTCATTCCTGCTCTCATTTAAACGTTTTGCCTCGGCGAGGTTCAGGTTCAGCTTCTCTCTATCTTCTTTTGAAAGATCTCGTCTTAACGACCACACTTTCCCATCCTCATCACTTTGTAATTTTCTAGCATTCCTTAGTACTTCTTCCATCTGTTTGGCACCATTTAGGGTTATCCTCAAAGGTCGATCTTTCCCTTTTACATATCTGCCTATTCTCCTGTAGTCGAACACATTCTCTATGGTTGTAAGACCTTCCACGAGGCCAACAATTTTATCTACTACTTTTGCTTCTTCTACAGCTCTTTCTGACTTAGATGTTATCTCCTTTTCTTTGCAGCCAAAAATGATCAGCGACTTACTCCGATCAACTGTGTTTTGCACCAACTTCGGGTTAGATGCCAATTCTTTTCTCACTTCCAGCCTAATGTTTGTTTTATCTTGGTTGCTGCAGTGTTTGACTTCCTTAACTGCTTCTTCTATTTTTTCCTTCTCCTTGGCCACTTGTGCATAAGTCAGTTGCATATCTTTCTTGCACTGTTCTATTCCCTGTGTAACTTCCTCCATCTGTGCTGACAAAAGCTATTTCTCCTGGTGAAATTCCTTACCTAACCTATTGTAGTCATTTATGTTTAAATTTACTTTAACTTCTTCTAAAGCTATTTTTAAGAGTCTATTTTCTTCTTCCATGGCTTTGCAATTTGTTTCCAATTGAATCTTATCCGTGCATAAGTCTTTCACTACACCCTCAAGACATACAACTTTGCTATTTAAATGGTCATTACTTTCTTTCAATTTACTAATTATTTCTACATGAGAGGTCACTATAGTATCTAATTTTACCAACTTGTTGTATAGACTGGTTATATCAAAGCTTTCTTCACTGAATCCAACAAAATCAAACTCTGTTTTGTATTTCCTCTTGCCGGCGGCCATCTTGAATGTTGTTCTCTACACTGGAAACACTAGGGCAATTTTTTCTCATCCAATTTTCACTTCCCTTGGCACATTCCTGTTATCTCACCTATTTTTCAAAATCACTATACCTTTATGTTCTCAGGGACACCACTCACTGTCATCATCATGTACTACAATCTTACATGTGTGTGTGTGTGTGTGTGTGTGTGTGTGTGTGTGTGTGTGTGTGTGTGTGTACTCACCTATTTGTACTCACCTATTTGTGCTTGCAGGATCGAGCATTGACTCTTGGATCCCGCCTTTCCAGCTATCGGTTGTTTGTCAGCAATGACTCTTGTCCCATTTCCCTATCATACCTAGTTTTAAAAGTATGAATAGTATTTGCTTCCACAACCTGTTCCCCAAGTGCATTCCATTTTTCCACTACTCTCACGCTAAAAGAAAACTTCCTAACATCTCTGTGACTCATCTGAGTTTCCAGTTTCCACCCATGTCCCCTCGTTCTGTTATTATTACATGTGAACATTTCATCTATTTCCACTTTGTCAATTCCCCTGAGTATTTTATATGTCCCTATCATATCTCCTCTCTCCCTTCTTTTCTCTAGTGTCGTAAGGTTCAGTTCCTTCAGCCGCTCTTCATATCCCATCCCTCGTAACTCTGGGACAAGCCTCGTCGCAAACCTCTGAACCTTCTCCAGTTTCTTTATGTGTTTCTTCATGTGGGGGCTCCATGATGGCGCGGCATACTCTAAGACGGGTCTCACGTAGGCAGTGTAAAGCGCCCTAAAAGCCTCCTCATTTAGGTTTCTGAATGAAGTTCTAATTTTCGCCAGTGTAGAGTACGCTGCTGTCGTTATCCTATTTATATGTGCCTCAGGAGTTAGATTAGGTGTCACATCCACTCCCAGGTCTCTTTCTCGAATCGTTACAGAAAGGCTGTTCCCCTTCATTGTGTACTGTCCCTTTGGTCTCCTGTCACCTGATCCCATTTCCATAACTTTACATTTACTGGTGTAAAACTCCAGTAGCCATTTCCCTGACCATCTCTGCAGCCTGTTTAAGTCCTCTTGGAGGATCCTACAATCCTCGTCTGTCACAACTCTTCTCATTAATTTTGCGTCATCCGCAAACATCGACATGTATGATTCCACTCCTGTAAACATATCATTTACGTAAATTAGAAAGAGGATTGGTCCCAGCACCGATCCTTGAGGTACTCCACTTGTTACTGTTCGCCAGTCCGACTTCTCGCCCCTTACCATTACCCTCTGGCTCCTTCCTGTTAGGTAGTTCTTCACCCATACTAGGGCCTTTCCGCTTACTCCTGCCTGCCTCTCAAGTTTGTATAGCAGTCTCATGTGCGGTACTGTATCAAAGGCCTTTTGACAGTCAAGAAATATGCAGTTTGCCCAGCCTTCTCTGTCCTGCCTTATCCTTGTTACCTTATCATAGAATTCTAAAAGGTTTGTTAGGCCTGTCCAGAACCCATGTTGGTGCTTGTTTACAAACCCAATGCTCTCCAGGTGCTCAACAAGTCTTAGCCTAATTATTCTTTCAAGTATTTTGCAGGGGATGCTTGTCAGTGATACGGGTCTGTAGTTAAATGCCTCCTCCCTATCACCTTTTTTGAAAATCGGTACGACATTTGCCTCCTTCCAGCAACTGGGCAATTCTCCCGACATAAGTGACTCATTAAAGATCATTGCCAGAGGCACGCTGAGAGCCTGCGCTGCCTCTTTAAGTATCCACGGTGATACTTTGTCTGGTCCAACTGCTTTACTGGCATCCAGTGTTGTCAACTGTTTCATTACATCCTCTGCTGTCACCTCTATATCTGATAGTCTTTCATCTTGGGTAATCTCTTCTAACAATGGGAGCTGCTCAGGCTCGGTTCTGAACACTCCATGGAATTTTGCATTCAGTACCTCGCAGATTTCCTTGTCGCTTTCTGTATATGCCCCTTCTGTTTTCCTCAGTCTTGTCACTTGGTCATTTACCGACATCTTCCTTCTTATATGGCTATGTAGTAATTTAGGATGCTTTTTCGCTTTGACTGCAATATCATTCTCATAATTTCTTTCCGACACTCGTCTTATGTTAATGTAATCATTCCTAGCTCTGTTACATCTAATCCTGTTGTCCTCTGTCCTTTGTCTTCTGTACTTCCTCCACTCCCTCCTGCTTCTCACCTTTGCTTCCTGACACTGTCTATTAAACCATGGGTTATTATATTCCCTCCTGCTTTTTTCCTTTATTGTTGGAATAAATCTCTCTTCAGCCTCCTTGCATTTCAATATGACTTGGTTCATCATACCTTGCACTGTTTCTCTTCTAAGTTTTTCCTCCCACTGCACTTCTCCCAGGTAGTTCCTTATCCTTCTGTAGCCCCCTTTTCTGTAATCAAGTCTCCTTTCCCGGACCTCTTGTCCTTTGGTCACAATTTTAAGCTCCATCATGTAGTCAAAGACTAGGACACAATGGTCACTAGCTCCTAGTGGTATTTCATGTTCCAACTGCTCGATGTCTTCTACATTCTGGGTGAAAATGAGATCTAATAGGCTGGGCGTATCCCCTCCTCTTTCCCTAGTATCTTCTTTCACATGCTGTGTTAGGAAATTCCTGTCAATAACGTCTACCAGCTTCGCTCCCCAGGTCTCCTCCCCGCCATGGGGATTCCTCGTTTCCCAATCTATCTCTCCGTGATTTAGGTCCCCCATGACCAGCAGCTTCGCTCTCATTCTATGCGCTATAGTTGCTGCCCTCTGCAGTTCATCTATACATGTCTTGTTGCTGTCCTCGTACTCCTGCCTGGGCCTTCTACTGTTTGGTGGGGGATTGTAGAGTATCAAGATTACAATCTTCTTCCCATCCACTGTCAGAGTTCCATGTATGAAGCTCGTGCTTTCATTGGTACCCGGATTTTCCAGCTCATCAAACTTCCATGTGTATGTATGTGTGTGTGTGGTTAAGTGATTAAGAGATCCTGTACATCAGTTGCAGAGTGCTTCTGGCAGTATGGGCTCGAGTCCATATATATATGGATTATTTGTTATTATTTGTTCAAGAATTATTTGTTTTTCGACTACCTTATCTACCTAACCTAACCTAACCTAACTTTTTCGGCTACCTAACCTAACCTAACCTAAAAAGATAGGTTAAGTTAGGCTAGGTAGGGTTGATTAGGTTCGGTCATATACCTACGTTAATTTTAACTCCAATAAAAAAAAATGACCTCCTACATAATGAAATGGGTAGCTTTATCATTTCATAAGAAAAATATTAGAGAAAATATATTAATTCAGGAAAACTTGGCTTATTAGGCAAATCGTGCCTTGCATAGTAGGCTGAGAAGTGCATTCTGGCTACTAGGTACGATATATATATATATATATATATATATATATATATATATATATATATATATATATATATATATATATATATATATATATATATATATATATATATATATATATATATATGTCGTACCTAGTAGCCAGAACGCACTTATCAGCCTACTATGGAAGGCCCGATTTGCCTAATAAGCCAAGTTTTCCTGAATTAATATATTTTCTCTAATTTTTTTCTTATGAAATGATAAAGTTACCCATTTCATTATGTATGAGGTCAATTTTTTTATTGGAGTTAAAATTAACGTAGATATATGACCGACCCTAACCAACCCTACCTAACCTAACCTAACCTATGTTTATAGGTTAGGTTAGGTTAGGTAGCCGAAAAAGCTAGGTTAGGTTAGGTCAGGTAGGTTAGGTAGTCGAAAAACAATTAATTCATGAAAACTTGGCTTATTAGGCAAATCGGGCCTTGCATAGTAGGCCGAGAAGTGCGTTCTGGCTACTAGGTACGATATATATATATATATATATATATATATATATATATATATATATATATATATATATATATATATATATATATATATATATATATATATATATATATATATATATATAGGGGGGTACCACCTCTGGTGCAATTATAGGGACCCACAGCCTCAGAGAAGGGAACACAGAGCATTCAGGGAAAAACTTGCCATTTAACTCTGAATATGTAAGAGTGTTCGCTTCTCCTACCACCTCCCTTTTTTTATGGTGTACACTTTATTATGCAAGTTATACAGTTACATATCTGATTTTATACAAAAAATTAACATTAAGAGGACACCAAAAAAGTTCGCTTCCTAGAGGCTGTAGATTTCCTCGAACTCCTCCGACGCCGGGCAGGAACCGAGGATGCAGCGAGCATTCCCCCTCTGGATCGCGACACTGAGGCCCTGAAAGAGAAAACTTGCTGCTCTAGGGTCTCTTGTGGTGTCAATGAGCTTGGAACCAAGATCCTTGAGAAACCATCTTGCACTCTCTCCCCTGGGCCTAGGGTCTCAGACCCTATTGGAACGAAGTTGTACCGATGATCTAATTGCCTGTACTTGGCTGACTTGTCTCTTTCTCTGCGTGTTGCCGCGGCTCCTGCTGTGCCGGCAGAGAAGTTGATGTATGTGGTTGCTAGGGTGGATACACAAGTATAGTCCCATGCCAACTGTCTGCCACCCTTCCACGGTCGCAGTGTAATTCCGTCTGGTCGGCCGGCAAAGCTAACAGAGTCACGGTTCAGTAGGTTGCGGGGCTCTCTCTCTCTGCTGGACACTGAGCAGAGGCAAGGCTTCTTTTAATGATGTCATTGACTTCGTCGTGTCTAGTGTGCCAACCACCCGATTTTCCACAGTGCAGGCCATGCAATCCATATTCGTCAGCATCTGCCTTGCCGCAAATACACCTATGAACAGTGTGGATAGGGGAAGCAAGACGGAGAGCGACTGCAATACGGAGCTCCTGCGGATCAAGACGTGTGCCTGTCGCAGACATAGGGACTGCCAAAAGGAAGTCCCCTGCATGGGGAGCCTGCACAGCTGTGAGGCGTGCACGATCACTGGGGGTTGTTGCTGCCTCCAGCAAAGCTGTGGCTTCTTTGTCTACAATGGGGCTGTCCCAACTGGATTGTTTCTTGGCTTTCGGCATGGCTGGTCTGAGTGCTGGGTCTGGCATGGCACCCGATTTCGTGTCGCCTTCCGTGTAGTGGAGGTCCTGTATCCCCGCTACATCACTCAGGGTGTCAGGTAGAATTTCCTTAACCAGATCATCTGATGCTGAGGAGGAAGACAGGAAGGCTGGGACAGCAATTTGGGTAGCAGTGCGGACACCCAAGCCACCAAGCCTAACAGGAAGAGTGGCTTGTTTCCACTGGCATTCGTTGAGGGAGAGGTTAACAACTTTTTCCAGCATGGTCTTCAGTAAGAGGTCATACTCTTCAAGCTTTCGGCTGTCGTAAGACCGCACCTCAGAAAGTAGGTTAGCCTCGGAAGGGATAGGCATTTGGTGAGGAGATAAAAAGCATCGTGGGCGTCGATGTCACCTATTCTGTCTTCCATCTTCCTAAGATCTGCGATTTTCTTGTCAAGGATCTCCTCAATGGCGTTAGACCCGAGGGGGGGGCTCCAAGGAGGGTGCTGTTCTCCGCCCTAATGACATGGGCTCCAGGCTAGGCAGTCCTTATTCTAGCTACGATGTCTGGGTTGGAAGAGACTACTTCACACTTGGAAGGGTTCAGGACGAGACCCAGGCTTACTGCTTGCTCCCTTATTTTCCTGATATCTGCCAAGAGGTGGTCTACGGTGCCAGCTATAGTGCCATCATCCGAAAACCAGATGTTGAACTCACTGGACAAGCTTTCGGTGATTTCTTTTAAGACTAAGCAGAAAAGAAGGGGAGCAAGAGGATCACCTTGCTGAACACCTTCACATGATCTGATTTCATGTTCACCAAAGAGCAGTGTTGACTCACCACTGTAGCACGATAGTATGAACGGGTAGAGGGGCCGGAAATGGCGATGTACGGCACAAAGTATTGCATCTCTTCTGACCATGTTGAAGGCATTCTTAAAGTCCAGTTTGAGCAGGGCCTTTTCATCAGAAATGTTGGTGATGTATGCTCGTGCTGCATGGGCAGCCGCTTCACAGCCTTGGGGGATTCCAAATCCTAGCTGGATTGGTTTCAGCAATTCAGCCGCTTGCTGGCTGACTACCCTCGTAGCAGCCTTGGCAATCAGGCGTCGGAGAGTGTTGCCAACAGCGATTTGCTTGATTCCTTCGTCCTTCTTTTTGAGAGCACAGAGGGAGGCACCAAAAAAGAGAGGCCTGATGACCTCAGGTATCTCACCAGCCAGGCACATGTTGACGAACCTTGTGAGTTCCATAAGAAGATCTTGTGCAGCATCACCAACCGCAGGATTTTGGTGATTTGGGTTCTGATTTTGTACGTTTCCGGTATGTTGTTGTTACCATTTCTGCGGTGGATGTGTTTTGCTCGGAGAGGCAGACGAACTAGGTTGTTCCCCCTTGGGTATTGATTTATCGCCCTCAGGACCAAGGAAGCAAGTGATTTGTCCCTCCTTGGAGGGACGGTGAGGCATATATATATATATATATATATATATATATATATATATATATATATATGGTCAAGTGGATTAAGGCGTCTTGTACATACCAGTTGCGTTGCTTCTGGGAGTATGGGTTCGAGTCACTTCTGGGGTGTGAGTTTTCAGTTGCATATTGTCCAGGGGACCATTCTGGCTTGTTCGCATATATATATATATATATATATATATATATATATATATATATATATATATATATATATATATATATATATATATATGTCGTACCTAGTAGCCAGAACGCACTTCTCAGCCTACTATGCAAGGCAAGATTTGCCTAATAAGCCTAGTTTTCATGAATTAATTGTTTTTCGACTACCTAACCTACCTAACCTAACCTACCCTAGCTTTTTCGGCTACCTAACCTAACCTAACCTATAAAGATAGGTTAGGTTAGGTTAGGTAGGGTTGGTTAGGTTCGGTCATATATCTAAGTTAATTTTAACTCAAATAAAAACAAATTGACCTCATACATAATGAAATGGGTAGCTTTATCATTTCATAAGAAAAAAATTAGAGAAAATATATTAATTCATGAAAACTTGGCTTATTAGGCAACTCGGGCCTCGCATAGTAGGCTGAGAAGTGCGTTCTGGCTACTAGGTACGACATATATATATATATATATATATATATATATATGTCGTACCTAGTAGCCAGAACGCACTTCTCAGCCTACTATGCAAGGCCCGATTTGCCTAATAAGCCAAGTTTTCCCGAATTAATATATTTTCTCTATTTTTTTTCTTATGAAATGAAAAAACTACCCATTTCATTATGTATGACGTAAATTTTTTTTTATTGGAGTTAAAATTAACGTAGATATATGACTGAACCTAACCAACCCAACCTAACCTAACCTAACCTATCTCTATAGGTTAGGTTAGGTTAGGTAGCCGAAAAAGTTAGGTTAGGTAGCCGAAAAAGTTAGGTTAGGTTAGGTTAGGTAGGTTAAGTAGTCGAAGAACAATTCATGAAAACTTGGCTTATTAGGCAAATTGAGTCTTGCATAGTAGGCTGAGAAGTGCGTTCTGGCTGCTAGGTACGACATATATATATATATATATATATATATATATATATATATATATATATATATATGTATATATATATATATATATATATATATATATATATATATATATATATATATATGTCGTACCTAGTAGCCAGAACGCACTTCTCAGCCTACTATGCAAGGCTCGTTTTGCTTAATAGGCCGAGTTTTCCTGAATTAATATATTTTCTCTAATTTTTTTCTTATGAAATGATAAAGCTACCCATTTCATTATATATGAGGTCAACTTTTGTTTATTGGAGGTAAAATTAACGTAGATATATGACCGAACCTAACCAGCCCTACCTAACCTACCCTAACCTATATTTATAAGTTAGGTTAGGTTAGGTAGCCGATAAAGTTAGGTTAGGTTAGGTTAGGTAGGTTAGGTAACCGAAAAACAATTAATTCACGAAAATTTGACTTATTAGGCAAATCGGGCCTTGCATAGTAGGCTGAGAAGTGCGTTCTGGCTACTAGGTACGACATATATATATATATATATATATATATATGTCGTACCTAGTAGCCAGAACTCACTTTTTGGCCTACTATTCAAGGCCAGATTTGCCTAATAAGCCAAGTTTTCCTGAATTAATATATTTTTTCTAATTTTTTTCTTATGAAATGATAAAGCTACCCATTTCATTATGTATGAGGTAAATTTTTTTTTATTGGAGTTAAAATTAACGTAGATATATGACCGAACCTAACCAACCCTACCTAACCTAACCTAACCTATCTTTATAGGTTAGGTTAGGTTAGGTAGCCGAAAAAGCTAGGTTTGGTTAGGTTAGGTAGGTTAGATAGTCGAAAAAAACATTAATTCATGAAAACTTGGCTTATTAGGCAAATCGGGCCTTGCATAGTAGGCTGAGAAGTGCGTTCTGGCTACTAGGTACGACATATATATATATATATATATATATATATATATATATATATATATATATATATATATATATATATATATATATATATATATATATATTTATATATATATATATATATATATATATATATATATATATATATATATATATATATATATATATATGTCGTACCGAGTAGCCTGAACGGACTTCTTGGCCTATTATGCAAGGCCAGATTTGCCTAATAGCCCGAGTGATTTGCTTTATTTTCAATGAATTATTTCCAATTAGCTTATTTGAATTATTATAATTATATTAAATTAGGAACATAAATTATTGACTTAGTTGTGTTAGTTTATGTTAGGTTTAGATAGGTTAGATTAGGTTAGGTAAGGTTGGTTAGGTTCGGTCATATATCTACGTTAGTTTTAACTCAAATTTCAACAAATTAACTTATAATCAATGAAATGGACAGATTTATCATTTCATAAGAAAAAAAATTGAAAAATATATAAATTCAGGAAAACGTGGCTTATTAGTCAAATCGGGCCTTGCATAGTAGGCCGAATATGACGTTCTGGCTACTAGGTACAACATATATATATATATTATATATATATATATATGTCGTACCTAGCAGCCAGAACGCACTTCTCGGCCTACTATGCAAGGCCTGATTTGCCTAATAAGCCAAGTTTTCATGAATTAATTGTTTTTCGACTACCTAACCTACCTAACCTAACCTAACCTAACTTTTTCGGCTACCTAACCTAACCTAACCTATAAAGATAGGTTAGGTTAGGTTAGGTAGGGTTGGTTAGGTTCGGTCATATATCTACGTTAATTTTAACTCCAATAAAAAAAATTGACCTCATACATAATGAAATGGGTAGCTTTATCATTTCATAAGAAAAAAATTAGAGAAAATATATTAATTCAGGAAAACTTGGCTTATTAGGCAAATCGGGCCTTGCATAGTAGGCTGAGAAGTGCATTCTGGCTACTAGGTACGACATTCTGGTACTAGGTTTATATATATATATATATATATATATATATATATATATATATATATATATATATATATATATATATATATATATGTATACATATCAGTATTTTTTGGTAGCAGTCTTTTCTGTAGACGTATATTATTAAATATGACCGAAAAAGTAAGATTAATAATTCTAACACGAATTTTCTCGATCTTTCTTACGTTTCTTTTCACTGTTGATGGTAATTCAAAAATCAATTCTCCAAAATTCATTTTTATTTCTAATCTGACGCGACACTTGAACGCGTTTCGTAAAACTTATTACATTTTCAAAGATTATAGTTTACACACACACACAACTTTAACTGAATAGAGCTTAAACATCTTCAAGTTTTTTATACCTACATTTGGGTGAAGTGACATGTTACAATAGTTTTGGATGAGGTGAAAATAAACTTTTAACATAAGACAGAACACGAAACAATGTTATACAAACAGGTATTAAAGGTAGGTAACTGCAGAAGGCCTATTTTTATTGGCCCATATTTCTTGATGCTTCTATATTGGAGCGGAGTCTTGAAGTGGGTAGAATATAGTTGTGCATTAATTGGCTGTTTATTGCTGGTGTTGACTTCTAGATGTGTAGTGCCTCGCAGACGTCAAGCCGCCTGCTATTGCTGTATCTATCGATGATTTCTGTGTTGTTTGCTAAGATTTCTCTGGTGATGGTTTGGTTGTGGGAAAAGACTATATGTTCCTTAATGGAGCTCTGTTGCTTATGCATCGTTAAACGCCTGGAAAGAGATGTTGTTGTCTTGCCTATATGCTGAGTTTTTTGAGGCTTACAGTCCCCAAGAGGGCATTTGAAGGCATAGACGACGTTGGTCTCTTTTAAAGCATTCTGCTTTGTGTCTGGAGAGTTTCTCATGAGTAGGCTGGCCGTTTTTTTGGTTTTATAGTAAACTGTCAGTTGTATCTTCTGATTTTTGTCTGTAGGGATAACGTTTTTACTAACAATATCTTTCAGGACTCTTTCGTCCGTTTTATGGGCTGTGGAAAAGAAGTTCCTGTAAAATAGTCTAATAGGGGGTATAGGTGTTGTGTTAGTTGTCTCTTCAGAGGTCGCATGGCGTTTCACTTTCCTTCTTATGATGTCTTCCAAGATACCATTGGAGAAGCCGTTGTTCACTTGGACCTGCCTTACCCTACAGAGTTCTTCATCGACTTGCTTCCATCCTGAGCTGTGGCTGAGAGTACGGTCGACATAAGCGTTGACGGCACTCCTCTTGTACCTGTCTGGGCAGTCACTGTTGGCATTCAGGCACATTTCTATGTTTGTTTCCTTAGTGTAGACTGCAGTGTGGAAAACTCCGCTCCTTTCCATGACTTACATCTAGAAAGGGCAGCTTCCCATCCTTCTCCATCTCGTAAGTGAAACGCAACACAAAACTCTGCTCAAATGCCTCCTTCAGCTCCTACAGATGTCTGAAATCTGGTACCTGTGTAAAAATGTCGTCAACATACCTGCAGTATATGGCCGGTTTCAAGTTCATGTCGACTAAGACTTTTTGCTCGATGGTATCTATGTAGAAGTTTGCAAACAGGACACCTAGGGGAGAACCCATGGCGACCCCATCTACTTGCTTATACATGTGTCCATCCGGGCTCAAGAAGGGTGCCTCTTTAGTAAAAGCTTGGAGTAGTTTCCTTAAAATGTTTTCTGGTATGTCAAGAGGAGTACAGGCCGGATCACGATACACTCTTTCGGCTATCATCCCGATTGTTTCATCCACAGGTACGTTGGTAAACAGTGATTCTACGTCCATCGAGGCTCTTATTCCTGTGGCCCGTGTTCCCCGCAGTAAGTCAACAAATTCCTTTGGAGACTTCAGGCTGAAGGCGCAAGACCTTCATTCCCACAGAAAACTTATTAGAAGCTATTAAAGCAACATCAGCCAGAACCTTGCAACACATCCTTAAAGCAGCCCGCCCCCATGCAGCAGCCAAATTATCTGCCCTCTTGCGAAAGGTCAACGACTCTCCTGGAACGACCCAAGCATGGCACAACCTCCTACTGTTTGGCAACATATGTCTAGGCACCCCTGCAAGGAGAGACAAGACCTTAGCTGCCTCAGTCATCAAAGCTATAAATGATTTTCCCAGGGAGGACAACCAGGTGCGCCTTCCCACTCGCGCGAGAAACACCCACGGCAGGAAGAGCAACAGTGCCATATCCGAGACATCAAAAATCAGAACATCAGTCACCAAGAAAATTGAAGAAGGAAACACTATTGGCGCAATAAGAGCCATCACCTGTGAGGACTCAATTGCCGACAGAGATGCCGCAACAGCTCAAGCCCTAAGGGAGAAACACCCACCCAGGGCTCCGCGTGAGGACGACATTGTACAAGTGGGAGCTACCGGAGCAGAACCTCTCTGGGTGGCTGAATCTGTGGTCTATAAAGCAGCCTTGTCCTTCCCAACAGGATCAGCAGGTGGGTTCACAGGACTAAAACCCAACCACCTCAAGCAAATGCTCAACCCTGCACTGGGTGAAATTGCAAAGAACCTCTTGGTGGAACTAACCAAATTCACCAACACATGTCTAGCTGGCAACATACCAGCGACCATAAGACCTATCTTTTTTGGAGCATCTCTCTGTGCTGTAAAGAAAAAGGATGGAGGGATCAGGCCAATAGCTGTGGGCAATTCTCTCCGGCGTCCCGTCGCAAAGGCAGCTGCAAGAACAGTTAGTGATGCAGGGGCCAACATGCTGAAGCCAAAACAGCTCGAGTTCGGCATTCCACAAGGGTGTGAGGCGGCAGCCCATGCAGCTCGAGCCTTCATCGCCAACATCACATACGAAAAGGCCCTTATCAAGCTAGATTTAAAAAATGCCTTCAATTTGGTGCGGAGGGATGCTGTACTCCGTGCGGTTCATAGTCATTTCCCTTCCCTCTACCCTTTTGTACATTCATGCTACAGTATGGATCTTAAGCTACTTTTTGGCGAACATGAAATTGACTCGTGAGAAGGCGTCCAACAGGGTGACCCCCTTGCTTCTCTCCTTTTCTGCTAAGTCATCAAACAAGTCACAGAGGTCCTGTCTAGCGAGCTTAACATCTGGTTCTTGGATGATGGTACCCTAGCTGGTTCCCAAGACTCCCTCCTGGAGGACATCAGAAAAATCCAAGAGCAAGGTGCAGTTTTAGGCCTCACCCTGAACCCTTTTAAACGTGAAATAATATGTGCCAACCAGGGCATCGTAGAGAGAATAGAGGGTCTTCTGCCAAATATCCATAAAACTAAACCTGAAGACAGCACACTCCTAGGAGCTCCCCTGGGGTTGAAAGCCATCGATGAGGTCCTTCATAAGAAAATCGCCGACCTTAAGAGGATGGATGGGAGGATTGAGGATATTGATGCTCATGATGCACTCTACCTCATCACCAGATGTCTATCTCTCCCCAGGTTAACCTACTTTCTGAGGTGTTCACCATCTTACAGTAGCCAAAAACTAAGTGAGTATGACCGGTTACTGAAATCAATGTTAGAAAAAGCCCTTAACCTCTCTCTTGATGACCTACAGTGGAAACAAGCCTCTCTTCCCGTAAGACTTGGGGGCCTCGGAGTTCGAACAGCAACGCAAATCGCTGTTCCAGCCTTCCTGTCCTCCTTATCAGCATCCGACGACCTCGTGAAGGAAATTCTACCTGCCTACTTCCATCAGCTGGCAGGTGTACATGATCCCAATTTTACACGCTGTGCCACAGAGTGGGCCTCTCGTGCAGGCCCATCACCTCAACCACCATCCCCAAAAGCCCACAAGCAATCCAGCTGGGATGGCCCCATTGTAGACCAAGTTGATGCAGAGAGCCTAGGTGCTGCAACAACACAACACGACATTGCTCGTCTCACAGCAGTAGCAGCCCCACATGCAGGGGATTTCCTGTTAGCAACCCCATTGTCGGCAACTGGCACGTGTCTCACACCACACGCCCTCCGAATTGCTGTGGCTCTCTGCCTTGCTGCCCCAATCCACACCAGATATAGGTGTATTTGCAGCGAGGTGGTGGCTGACAGGTACGGCCATCATGGCCTACTCTGCCAAAGCACAGGGGGATGGCACTCGAGGCACAGTGAAGTTAACGACATCATCAAGAGGAGCCTCACCACAGCTGGATGCCCAGCTGAAAGAGAGCCCCGTTACCTAACGCCCCGTAACTCTGATGCTCTTATTGGTCGCCCGGATGGTATCACAGTGAACCCCTGGAAGAATGGCAAGCAGTTGGTATGGGACTACACGTGCGTATCAACCCTGGGTAACACCTACATTGACCTCAGTGTTGCACAACCAGGTGGCGCTGCCACCCACAGGGAAGCAGCCAAATCCCGTAAGTATAGAGAACTGGATCACCACTACAATTTTGTCCCCATTGCTTCTGAGACACTCGGCGCTTGGGGTAAAAGTGCTCCCAGTTTTTTTAAGGAACTGGGTTCTAGGCTCATTGAAACAACAAGGGACCCTAGAGCTGCCAGCTTTCTTTTCCAGCGCCTCAGCATGGCGATACAGAGGGGAAATGCGCACTCCATTCAAGGTTCCTGCCCGCCATCTGAGGAGCTGGAGGAACTCGACAACCTATGACAACCATCTTTGTAACCTATATGTAACTCCTTTTTTTGTAACAAAGTTCAAATAAAGCAAATATATATGTGTACATATAAAAGAATGGGGGTGGTGGGAGAAGATAATATTAGTGTTCAATGAGAAACCACAAGGTCTCCTCTGAATACTTTTTATTTTCTTCTCCGAGGCTATGGGTCCCCACATTGGCACCAGAGGTGGTACCTTCTTATATATATATATATATATATATATATATATATATATATATATATATATATATATATATATATATATATATATATATATATATATATATATATATATATATATATATATATGTCGTACCTAGTAGCCAGAACGCACTCTCAGCCTACTATGAAAGGCCCGATTTGCCTAATAAGCCAAGTTTGCATGAATTAATTGTTTTTCGACTACCTAACCTACCTAACCTAACCTAACTTTTTCGGCTACCTAACCTAACCTAACCTATAAAGATAAATTAGGTTAGGTTAGGTAGGGTTGGTTAGGTTCGGTCATATATCTACGTTAATTTTAATTCCAATAAACAAAAATTGACCTCATACATAATGTAATGGGTAGCTTTATCATATCATAAGAAAAAAATTAGAGAAAATATATTAATTCAGGAAAACTTGGCTTATTAGGCAAATCGGGCCTTGCATAGTAGGCTGAGAAGTGCGTTCTGGCTACTAGGGACGACATCTATATATATATATATATATATATATATATATATATATATATATATATATATATATATATATATATATATATATATATATATATATCTATATATATATATATATATATATATATATATATATATATATATATATATATATATATATATATATATATATATACACTAGAGTAGTGTAAAGTGTGACTAGAGCGACGCGCACCACCTGCCAGGTGGCACTCAGGTGAGTGCCACCCGACAGGTGGTGCGCAGGTGTCTAGTCACAGGGTTTTGGGGGATTTTCCCGGAAGTTTGGCGCGTTTCAGACGCATAAGAGCGCCCTGTGTTGGGGTATGTTGTCAGGAAAGAGAGTAAGTCATGTTGATGGGTGCCAGGTGGTGCGCATTGCGGTCGTCGCAGCGCGTCGTCGTCGTCGCAGAGGGTTTGGGAGGGGAATTTCCCGGAAGTTTGGCGCGTGTCGGACGCGGTCTTGAGTGGTGGGTGAGCAGGTGCAGCGCGTCGCTCTAGTCACAAAGGGAATTTCTGGGAAGACGTGGGAATTTCTGGGAAGACGTATGAAAATACAAGGATAAGAGTGGAATATGAGGAAGGAGTAAATGAATATGTATGTGTGTTTGTCATAGACTTAATCCTGTGTGATGATGATAATAGTTTGATGATCGTGAGTAGAGGATGAGAGGGGATCCAACATAGTGGATATGTTGTTTGGGGAGGGGGGAGGGGGGGAGGGAGAGGAGAACCCCATACCTGAGAGGAACGCCTGGACGTCCATTAGCTCCCCCCTGCAGGAAGTCGTAAGTGGGAGAGGAGGGTAAGAGAGCGAGAGCACACCCTCCTGCGGAAGTGGGCCATTCCCTTAAAGGGTTTTCGTTGTCTTCAGAGTGGAGCTGTTCGTCCCCCCACGCTTCCCCATACACTGTGGATTCGTTAAGGAGGAGCGAGGTACATACTCATGCCGACAGACAGACCCGCACCTGCCATCCGTCAATCACTCCCACCCCTCAACCCTCCACCGCTCCCATACCATCAACCATTGTTCTGTGCAAACCCTTTTAGTATGTGTAAGCTATATCGTAACGTGATCAACATGGTGAGAGCAATAAACGAGGGAAAAGTAAACTCATTATATATAAATTTATTTCTTTATTAAACACTTAAGTGATTCTCTCTGTCTCTCTCTCTCTCTCTCTCTCTCTCTCTCTCTCTCTCTCTCTCTCTCTCTCTGTCTCTCTCTGTCTCTCTGTCTCTCTCTCTCTCTCTGTCTCTCTCTGTCTCTCTGTCTCTCTCTGTCTCTCTCTGTCTCTCTGTCTCTCTCTGTCTCTCTGTCTCTCTCTATCGCTCTGTCTCTCTGTCTCTCTCTCTCTCTCTCTCTGTCTCTCTGTCTCTGTCTCTCTGTCTCTCTCTGTCTCTCTCTGTCTCTCTGTCTCTCTCTGTCTCTCTGTCTCTCTGTCTCTCTCTCTCTCTGTCTCTCTCTCTGTCTCTGTGCCTCTCTCTCTCTCTCTCTCTCTCTCTCTCTCTCTCTCTCTCTCTCTCTCTCTCTCTCTCTCTCTCTCTCTCTCTCTCTCTCTCTCTCTCTCTCTCTCTGTCTTTCTGTCTCTCTCTGTCTCTCTGTCTCTCTGTCTCTCTGTCTCTCTCTGTCTCTCTGTCTCTCTGTCTCTCTCTCTGTCTCTCTCTCTCTCTCTCTCTCTCTCTCTCTCTCTCTCTCTCTCTCTCTCTCTCTCTCTCTCTCTCTCTCTCTCTCTCTCTCTCTCTCTCTCTGTCTCTCTGTCTCTCAGTCTCTCTCTCTCTCTCTCTCTCTCTCTGTCTCTCCGTCTCTCTCTGTCTCTGTGCCTCTCTCTGTCTCTCTGTCTCTCTGTCTCTCTCTCTGTCTCTCTGTCTCTCTGTCTCTCTATCTCTCTCTCTGTGCCTCTCTCTCTCTCTCTCTCTCTCTCTCTCTCTCTGTCTCTCTGTCTCTCTATCTCTCGCTCCTTCACATTGTTCATTCATAGTTCCTTTTCATTAAACTATTCAGTTTTACATATATAAACAAAGTCAGGGACTAGTTTTACTAATACATCTTCTCTAGTATCCAATGATTTTCTTCGAGATTTAAAACACAGCTATTTCAAACGTATTAAAATACACTAATTTGGTATCGAGCTCCAGCTCCTATCCCCGCCTTAGTCCCCTGTCGTATAATGAATACTAACAGTCCAATCCCTCTAAAATTTAAAAATAATCATATTTCAAACGTAGTTCAATACAGTAATTTAGTTACCGAGCTCCAGCTCTTGTCCTCCACCTTAGTTCCCTCACACATCTTCGTTAATACCTATTCAAATTCCCCGAAATTTCTACCCTCTGTATTTCAGACATAGTTTAGTAAATGCAAACAGTTACCGAACTCTAGCTCTTATCCTCCGCCTTAGCTCTCTCTCGTATCTTCGTTAATATCTAATCAAATTCCCTCAAATTTCTACCCTCTATATTTCAGACGTAGTTTAGTAAATCCAAACAATTATTAAACTCTAGCTCTTGTCCCCAGCTTAGTTCATTTGTACAAGATCGTTAGTAACTGACCAATTTTCCCCGAAATTTAAAGCAGACATACTTCAAAGTTAGTAAATAAGATCAAGTCAGTTACTGAGCTCCAGCTCTCGTCCCCTAACTTAGTTCTCTCTCGTATATTTGTAAATAACCCATCAATTTCACTGTAATTTTTACCCTCTGTATTTCAGACACCGTAAATAAGATCAAAATAGTTAACGAGCTCCAGCTCTCGTCCCCACCTTAGTTCTCTCTCGTATCTTTGTAAATATCCTATCAATTTCCCTGAAATTTTTACCCTCTTTATTTCATAGTAAATATGATGTAAACAATTATAAAACTCTAGCTCTTGTCCTCTGTCCAAGTTCACTCCTTTAAATTTATTACTATCAGTCCAAATCCCCCTGAGATTTGAACACCCAACTACATTTTCAGACATAGTAAATAAAAACCGGTTCAGTTATCAAGTTTCAACTCTTGTCCCCCCAGCTTAGTTCATTTTGTACAAGTTCTTTATTTTCCAACTAAATCACCCTGAGATTTAAGATCAGCTTATTTCTAACGTAGTAAAATTAATCTGGACATTAGCCAAGCTCCATTTCCTCAGTCTTAGATCATCGAACATAATTATATCCGATCAAGTCCCTCTCCAGCCTAACTGTTTATCAGAGTAATCACCTTACCATTCTCACCCCCAACGTATCCAAACCTTCAATAATCATCATACTGTATTTGCATATTTACTCTATATTCAGCTGTGTTCTTCACATTTTTTCCATGTTTTCTGTGTTCATTCCATGTTCTACAAATGTTCACAGCATGCTCAGTTCAATTCTTTTCACCTGTTTTTCTCATTTTTTCTGTTTTCTACCATTTTCCCCGTATGTTCACTATGTTTTTTGTCATGTTTTCATGTACATCATATGTTCTCTGTATAACTTTTATACTCAATATTCATGTTCTCAATGTTCTTAGCTTGTTCTTCACATGTTCAGCGTTCATTCTTGTATTCCCTATGTTCCTTATCATGTCTTCATATTCTCTATAAGTTCATATTCCATGCATGTTCACTCTATTCATCAACTTTTTCTTACATGTTTTCTGCATTCACCGTATGTTCACTGTGTTCATTCCCCTACTTAATCTCAATTTTTTTTATGTTCTTTGTTTCTTTAAACCAATTTGTTTCTTCCATTCACTATCTAGTTCTTTGTCAAATAATATTATACTGCAATACAGTTCCCTCAACAATTTTAGCCACCCAGTTTTTATTTACAAAACTATGTCAAAGTAATTCTCATAGACAACTTAATAGTTCTACCAACCCCCGTTCTTAAACAAATCTACACTTTATTCAGTTCCAAATTTACAAAGACAAACCTTTCTTGTAACTTCTTAACTAAAAATCTTTCGCCAATCAACTAAAACATAGTCACTTTCCTCATTTCTCAACTAAACTTATTATCCAATCAACCAAAATAGTCAAAGGAATCTTTCCAACGCTGTTCCTAACTAAACTTATTCCCTAGTCATCAGAAAAATAACCGTGTTCTTCATGTTTCATTGTCATTTCATAACTAAAATTATCCATCAATCAACAGAAAAAGTCATATTCATCATCATTGTTCTTAACTAAAATTATGTTTTGTCAAGGAAGAAAAAATAACCAAAGATATCTTTCATCGCTGTTCTTAACTGACATTATACTTTGGGGAGCACAAATAGTCTCCCTCGTCATGTTTTGTCTTTTCCTTAACTACAAGTATTCATCAGTCAAATAAAAATTAGTTACTTCATCATGTTTCCCTGTCATTTCTTAACTGAAATATCACTTCTCTCATCTGAAATAGTCATGTGTAGCCTCTTTCCAACACTGTTCTTAACTAAAGTAGCCTTTCACTTTGCTAAAATAGTCATATTCATCATTGTTCCTAACTAAAATTATATGACGTTAAGTAAGAAATATAGTCAAAGACACTCTTCGAGACATCAAGGACTTACTCAAAGACATCAAAGTTGATCTGCAAGATATCTTCGAGACATCAAAGTTACTCTTCATTACATCAAAGACTCATTCAAATACTACTCATGTTCTCAGAAGTCATTCTCAAAGTCATCACCGATTTTCTCAGAGTCACCAAAGTTATTCTCTGAGTTAACAAAATACTACTCATGTTCTCAAAAGACATTCTCAAAGTCATCAAAGTTATTCAAAGAGCTAACAAAAGTTATTCTCGGAGTCACCTTCGTTCTTCAGAGAAACTTTCCAAAACATCTTTGTTCATCAAAGTTATTCTCGGAGTCATCAAAGGTATTCTCTAACTCACTTTTGGTCATTAAAGTTAATTTCTATGTTATAAAAGTTTGTCTCAGAGACATCTAAAGTTAATCTTAGAGTTATCAAATGTTATCTCTAACTCACTCTCGTTCATCAAAGTTGTTTCAAAGACATCAAAGTTAATCTCAGAGTTATCCAAAGATATTCTCATGTCCACAAAGTTATTCCAAGAGACATCAAAGTTAATCTCAGACATCTTCGTTCATAAAAGTTATTCTCAGAGACATCTAAAGTTATTCTCTAAGACATCAAAGTTATTCTAAGAGCTATCAAAAGTTATTCCCAGTCATCAAAGTTATTCTCTAAGTAACTTTTCGTTCATCAGAGAAGCTTTCTAAGGCATCTTTGTTCATCAATGTTGTTCTCTAAGACATCAATGTTGTTCTCTAAGACATCAATGTTGTTCTCTAAATCATAAAAGTTAATCTCTAAGGCACCTTCGTTTACTAGAGAAACTTTCCAATCCATCTTCGTTGATCAAAGTTATTCTCAGAATCATCAAAGAGATCTCTAATTCCCCTTCGTTCACCAAAAAGTTGTTCTCTAAGACACCTTCATTCATCAAAGAAACTATCCTTCCATCATGTTATTCTTTAAGACATCTTCAGTCATAAAATTTCTCTCCAAAATGTAACTAGTTCAGCTTTTCATACCAAACCGGCACTTCTGTTAAAATATATTTTCTTAGTCACTTTACCCTAAAACTGTTCTCAGAACTACACTGTCCAAATCCAACGTAACCTATCCTCTCCACCCAATGGTACTTAGTTAACGTAACGTTCCTAAACCTAACTTTACCTATCCTAACTTAACTTACCTTACCTTTACCTATCGTACCTAACTTAACCTGCATAACCTAACTTTACCTATCCTAACATGACTTACCTTACATTACCTATCTTACTTAACTTAACCTGCACAACCTAACGTACATAACTTATCTTACCTATCCTAAAGTAACCTAACTTGCTTTACCTAACTTAATCTACATTCCCAAACTGATGTATCCTAACTTATCTAGTCCAAACCAGCCATGATCTAACTTACATAATTATTCCTGCTTGTCTTTTGTGTTTCGTCAATCATTGTCTCATATTCATTTACTCATTTCAAGGGTTAATTTCTCAAATGGACATTTTTGCATTTCAAGTGTTATTTGTTTAAGATTGGGTGTTTAACCATTTCAAAGGATTTTTGTTATATATGGGAATTTACTCGTTTCAAGGGCAAATTTCTCAAATGGTCATTTTTGCAGATCAAGGGTTATTTGTTAAAGTTCATCAAGTTGCTCATAAGTTGTATTTATTATGTTTGTTATTATTTATTTATTCGTATTCCCCAACCCCTTAACCTAACCTTCCAGATGTAGTTTATTGTGTTTTTGACGTATTTGTTGAATATATTATCCTTTTCCTAACCTTCCAGATGTAGTTTATTGTGTTTTTGACGTATTCTAACACTCCTTCTAACACTCCTTTTCTATCTCTCTCCCTTATTCTCTCTCTTCCTCCCCCTCTCTCTTACTCTTTTCTCCTCGTTTCATGCTCTCACTCACTTGCTCTCTTGTTTTTCTCAATTTCAAGTCTTAGTAGATCTGATTCTTTACTATTGTAATTTTTATTATTACTAAGATAAAGAATGAACTTATATGTGAAAACAAAGTAAAAGAAGGAAAGAAGGTTAAGTGGGGTGGTGGGTTTGGGTAAAAATATACAAAAAGGAGAAACAAAACTACATCTGAAAGGTTAGGAAAAGGATAATATATTCAACAAATACGTCAAAAACACAATAAACTACATCTGGAAGGTTAGGAAAAGGATAATATATTCAACAAATACGTCAAAAACACAATAAACTACATCTGGAAGGTTAGAAAAAGGATAATATATTCAACAAATATGTCAAAAACACAATAAACTACATCTGGAAGGTTAGGTTAAGGGGTTGGAGAATACAATAAATAAATAATAACAAACATAATAAATACAACTTATGAGCAACTTGATGAACTTTAACAAATAACCCTTGATCTGCAAAAATGACCATTTGAGAAATTTGCCCTTGAAACGAGTAAATTCCCATATATAACAAAAATCCTTTGAAATGGTTAAACACCCAATCTTAAACAAATAACACTTGAAATGCAAAAATGTCCATTTGAGAAATTAACCCTTGAAATGAGTAAATGAATATGAGACAATGATTGACGAAACACAAAAGACAGGCAGGAATAATTATGTAAGTTAGATCATGGCTGGTTTGGACTAGATAAGTTAGGATACATCAGTTTGGGAATGTAGATTAAGTTAGGTAAAGCAAGTTAGGTTACTTTAGGATAGGTAAGATAAGTTATGTATGTTAGGTTGTGCAGGTTAAGTTAAGTAAGATAGGTAATGTAAGGTAAGTCATGTTAGGATAGGTAAAGTTAGGTTATGCAGGTTAAGTTAGGTACGATAGGTAAAGGTAAGGTAAGTTAAGTTAGGATAGGTAAAGTTAGGTTTAGGAACGTTACGTTAACTAAGTAACATTGGGTGGAGAGGATAGGTTACGTAGGATTTGGACAGTGTAGTTCTGAGAACAGTTTTAGCGTAAAGTGACTAAGAAAATATATTTTAACAGAAGTGCCGGTTTGGTATGAAAAGCTGAACTAGTTACATTTTGGAGAGAAATTTTATGACTGAAGATGTCTTAAAGAATAACATGATGGAAGGATAGTTTCTTTGATGAATGAAGGTGTCTTAGAGAACAACTTTTTGGTGAACGAAGGGGAATTAGAGATCTCTTTGATGATTCTGAGAATAACTTTGATCAACGAAGATGGATTGGAAAGTTTCTCTAGTAAACGAAGGTGCCTTAGAGATTAACTTTTATGATTTAGAGAACAACATTGATGTCTTAGAGAACAACATTGATGTCTTAGAGAACAACATTGATGAACAAAGATGCCTTAGAAAGCTTCTCTGATGAACGAAAAGTTACTTAGAGAATAACTTTGATGACTGGGAATAACTTTTGATAGCTCTTAGAATAACTTTGATGTCTTAGAGAATAACTTTAGATGTCTCTGAGAATAACTTTTATGAACGAAGATGTCTGAGATTAACTTTGATGTCTCTTGGAATAACTTTGTGGGCATGAGAATATCTTTGGATAACTCTGAGATTAACTTTGATGTCTTTGAAACAACTTTGATGAACGAGAGTGAGTTAGAGATTACCTTTGTTAACTCTGAGATCAACTTTGATGAACAAAGTGAGTTAGAGATTACATTTGATAACTCTAAGATTAACTTTAGATGTCTCTGAGACAAACTTTTATAACATAGAAATTAACTTTAATGACCAAAAGTGAGTTAGAGAATACCTTTGATGACTCCGAGAATAACTTTGATGAACAAAGATGTTTTGGAAAGTTTCTCTGAAGAACGAAGGTGACTCCGAGAATAACTTTTGTTAGCTCTTTGAATAACTTTGATGACTTTGAGAATGTCTTTTGAGAACATGAGTAGTATTTTGTTAACTCAGAGAATAACTTTGGTGACTGAGAAAATCGGTGATGACTTTGAGAATGACTTCTGAGAACATGAGTAGTATTTGAATGAGTCTTTGATGTAATGAAGAGTAACTTTGATGTCTCGAAGATATCTTGCAGATCAACTTTGATGTCTTTGAGTAAGTCCTTGATGTCTCGAAGAGTGTCTTTGACTATATTTCTTACTTAACGTCATATAATTTTAGTTAGGAACAATGATGAATATGACTATTTTAGCAAAGTGAAAGGCTACTTTAGTTAAGAACAGTGTTGGAAAGAGGCTACACATGACTATTTCAGATGAGAGAAGTGATATTTCAGTTAAGAAATGACAGGGAAACATGATGAAGTAACTATTTTTTATTTGACTGATGAATACTTGTAGTTAAGGAAAAGACAAAACATGACGAGGGAGACTATTTGTGCTCCCCAAAGTATAATGTCAGTTAAGAACAGCGATGAAAGATATCTTTGGTTATTTTTTCTTACTTGACAAAACATAATTTTAGTTAGGAACAATGATGATGAATATGACTTTTTCTGTTGATTGATGGATAATTTTAGTTATGAAATGACAATGAAACATGAAGAACACGGTTATTTTTCTGATGACTAGGGAATAAGTTTAGTTAGGAACAGCGTTGGAAAGATTCCTTTGACTATTTTTGGTTGATTGGATAATAAGTTTAGTTGAGATATGAGGAAAGTGACTATGTTTTAGTTGATTGGCGAAAGATTTTTAGTTAAAAAGTTACAAGAAAAGTTTGTCTTTGTAAATTTGGAACTGAATAAAGTGTAGATTTGTTTAAGAACGGGGTTGGTAGAACTATTAAGTTGTCTATGAGAATTACTTTGACATAGTTTTGTAAATAAAAACTGGGTGGCTAAAATTGTTGAGGGAACTGTATTGCAGTATAATATTATTTGACAAAGAACTAGATAGTGAATGGAAGAAACAAATTGGTTTAAAGAAACAAAGAACATAAAAAAAATTGAGGTTAAGTAGGGGAATGAACACAGTGAACATACGGTGAACGCAGAAAACATGTAAGAAAATGTTGATGAATAGAGTGAACATGCATGGAATATGAACTTATAGAGAATATGAAGACATGATAAGGAACATAGGGAATACAAGAATGAACACTGAACATGTGAAGAACAAGCTAAGAACATTGAGAACATGAATATTGAGTATAAAAGTTATACAGCAAACATATGATGTACATGAAAACATGACAAAGAACATAGTGAACATACGGGGAAAATGGTAGAAAACAGAAAAAATGAGAAAAACAGGTGAAAAGAATTGAACTGAGCATGCTGTGAACATTTGTAGAACATGGAATAAACACAGAAAACATGGAAAAAATGTGAAGAACACAGCTGAATATAGAGTAAATATGCAAATACAGTATGATGATTATTGAAGGTTTGGATACGTTGGGGGTGAGAATGGTAAGGTGATTACTCTGATAAACAGTTAGGCTGGAGAGGGACTTGATCGGATATAATTATGTTCGATGATCTAAGACTGAGTATTTAGTTGGAAAATAAAGAACTTGTACAAAATGAACTAAGCTGGGGGGACAAGAGTTGAAACTTGATAACTGAACCGGTTTTTATTTACTATGTCTGAAAATGTAGTTGGGTGTTCAAATCTCAGGGGGATTTGGACTGATAGTAATAAATTTACAGGAGTGAACTTGGACAGAGGACAAGAGCTAGAGTTTTATAATTGTTTACATCATATTTACTATGAAATACAGAGGGTAAAACTTTCAGGGGAATTGATAGGATATTTACAAAGATACGAGAGAGAACTAAGGTGGGGACGAGAGCTGGAGCTCGTTAACTGTTTTGATCTTATTTACGGTGTCTGAAATACAGAGGGTAATAATTACAGTGAAATTGATGGGTTATTTACAAATATACGAGAGAGAACTAAGTTGGGGGACGAGAGCTGGAGCTCAGTAACTGACTTGATCTTATTTACTAACTTTGAAGTATGTCTGCTTTAAATTTCGGGGAAAATTGGTCTGTTACTAACGATCTTGTACAAATGAACTAAGCTGGGGACAAGAGCTAGAGTTTGATAATTGTTTGGATTTACTAAACTACGTCTGAAATATAGAGGGTAGAAATTTCAGGGAATTTGATTAGATATTAACGAAGATACGAGAGAGAGCTAAGGCGGAGGATAAGAGCTAGAGGTCGGTAACTGTTTGCATTTACTAAACTATGTCTGAAATACAGAGGGTAGAAATTTCGGGGAATTTGAATAGGTATTAACGAAGATGTGTGAGGGAACTAAGGTGGAGGACAAGAGCTGGAGCTCGGTAACTAAATTACTGTATTGAACTACGTTTGAAATATGATTATTTTTAAATTTTAGAGGGATTGGACTGTTAGTATTCATTATACGACAGGGGACTAAGGCGGGGATAGGAGCTGGAGCTCGATACCAAATTATTGTATTTTAATACGTTTGAAATAGCTGTGTTTTAAATCTCGAAGAAAATCATTGGATACTAGAGAAGATGTATTAGTAAAACTAGTCCCTGACTTTGTTTATATATGTAAAACTGAATAGTTTAATGAAAAGGAACTATGAATGAACAATGTGAAGGAGCGAGAGATAGAGAGACAGAGAGACAGAGAGAGAGAGAGAGAGAGAGAGAGAGAGAGAGAGAGAGAGAGAGAGAGAGAGAGAGAGAGAGAGAGAGAGAGATAGAGAGACAGAGAGAGAGAGAGACAGAGAGAGAGACAGAGAGACAGAGAGAGGCACAGAGACAGAGAGAGAGAGAGAGACAGAGAGAGACAGAGAGAGAGAGACTGAGAGACAGAGAGAGAGAGAGAGAGAGAGAGAGAGAGAGAGAGAGAGAGAGAGAGAGAGAGAGAGAGAGAGAGAGAGAGAGAGAGAGAGAGAGAGAGAGACAGAGAGAGACAGAGAGACAGAGAGACAGAGAGACAGAGAGAGACAGAGAGAGAGACTTAGAGAGAGACAGAGAGACAGAGAGAGGCACAGAGACAGAGAGAGAGAGAGAGAGAGGGAGAGAGAGAGAGAGAGAGAGAGAGAGAGAGAGAGAGAGAGAGAGAGAGAGAGAGAGAGAGAGAGAGAGAGAGAGAGAGAGAGAGAGAGAGAGAGAGACAGAGAGAGACAGAGAGACAGAGAGACAGAGAGAGACAGAGAGACAGAGAGAGACAGAGAGAGACAGAGAGACAGAGAGAGACAGAGAGACAGAGAGAGAGAGAGAGAGAGACAGAGAGACAGAGCGATAGAGAGAGACAGAGAGACAGAGAGAGACAGAGAGACAGAGAGAGACAGAGAGAGACAGAGAGACAGAGAGAGACAGTGAGACAGAGAGAGACAGAGAGACAGAGAGAGACAGAGAGAGAGAGAGAGAGAGAGAGAGAGAGAGAGAGAGACAGAGAGAATCGCTTAAGTGATTCGCTTAAGAATCGCTTACACTTTATAAAGAAATAAATTTATATATAATGAGTTTACTTTTCCCTCGTTTATTGCTCTCACCATGTTGATCACGTTAGGATATAGCTTACACATACTAAAAGGGTTTGCACAGAACAATGGTTGATGGTATGGGAGCGGTGGGGGGTTGAGGGGTGGGAGTGATTGACGGATGGCAGGTGCGGGTCTGTCTGTCGGCACGAGTATGTACCTCGCTCCTCCTTAACGAATCCACAGTGTATGGGGAAGCGTGGGGGGACGAACAGCTCCACTCTGAAGACAACGAAAACCCTTTAAGGGAATGGCCCACTTCCGCAGGAGGGTGTGCTCTCGCTCTCTTACCCTCCTCTCCCACTTACGACTTCCTGTAGGGGGGAGCTAATGGACGTCCAGGCGTTCCTCTCAGGTATGGGGGTTCTCCTCTCCCCCCCCCCCCTCCCCCCTCCCCAAACAACATATCCACTATGTTGGATCCCCTCTCATCCTCTACTCACGATCATCAAACTATTATCATCATCACACAGGATTAAGTCTATGACAAACACACATACATATTCATTTACTCCTTCCTCATATTCCACTCTTATCCTTGTATTTTCATACGTCTTCCCAGAAATTCCCACGTCTTCCCAGAAATTCCCTTTGTGACTAGAGCGACGCGCTGCACCTGCTCACCCACCACTCAAGACCGTGTCCGACACGCGCCAAACTTCCGGGAAATTCCCCTCCCAAACCCTCTGCGACGACGACGACGCGCACCACCTGGCACCCATCAACATGACTTACTCTCTTTCCTGACCACTTACCCCAACACAGGACGCTCACACGCGTCCGAAACGCGCCAAACTTCCGGGAAAATCCCCCAAAACCCTGTGTGACTAGACACCTGTGTGCCACCTGTCGGGTGGCACTCACCTGAGTGCCACCTGGCAGGTGGTGCGCGTCGCTCTAGTCACACTTTACACTACTCACTAGCTTTACCCGGACACGCGCTGCTGTGGCTGAGCAACGCATGTGCGTTGCTCAGCCACAGCAACCTTCCCTGTCCCCCAGTCCTCCCCATTATTCCCCATTATTCCCCCTTCACCTATCTCCTCGGCCTACCAACCATTCCCCACTCCACCGTCCCCTCGTCATCCCCAACATTCCCTACTCCACCATCCCCACTTCCTCCCCACTATGCCCCACTCCCCTGTTCCTTTGTCCTTCCCACCATTCTCCAATCCCCATCCCCCTTGTCCCCACCATCCCATCCTCTCCACGTCCCCTCGTCCTTCCCCAACATTACCCGTTCCTTTGTCCCCTCGTCCTCCCCACCATCTCTCACTTCCGTGTTCTCGTCCTCCCCACCATCTCTCACTTCTGTGTTCTCGTCATCCCCACCATTCCCCACTCCCTGGTCCGATGCCTTCCCAAATGGTCAGATATTCCTGTCAGAAAATGTGGAACATCAAGTGATCTGATGTTCCCATCACTGAAATATACGAAAAACAGTTAAAAAATGAAATGAAAAAATGAAAAAATAAAAAAATAAACTATACTTAGAAAATGAACGGTATGGTAAACAACACAGCTCAATTCCAATGCAATTCACAGAAAATAATTAAATTAAAATGATAATAAATCAAAATCTAAAAAAAATCAATTCATCAATGCAATCAGAAAAATTTAAATGGAACTGTAACGAATTTAGTACAGCATGTGTGTTGCTCTTACATGCAACAGATGGTGCTGTTTTTCAAGAAAAGCATAGTTTTGTCTGTCACAGGCACAGGTGTGGCATCTATACTTATACTTTCGAAATGAACGGTATGGTAAACAACACAGCTCAATTCCAACACAATGTTATACAACATAATTCAGTAAAAAATAAAATAAATCGAAATCTATGAAAATAAAATTTATTAATGCAATCGGAAACATTGAAATGGAATTCGTGACATATTTAGTATAGTATGCATGTTGCTATTATGTGCAACAGATGGCGCTGTTTTTCAAAACGCATGCTTTTATCTGTCACAGAGGTGGCATCTATATAGTTGGTATGAGCCTATTCGAATACAACGTTGTGTCAAAATTTCAAAGCAGTCAGTGAAGAACTTTCGGAGATTACAGCGTGTGTTGCCTTTACATCCAACAGATGGCGCTGTTTTTAAAAAAAAGGATGTTTTATTCTGTTGCAGATGAGGCATATATATAGTAGGTATATAAAAAACTTGCCAATTCGAATGTAAAGTTGTGTCAAAATTTCAAAGCAATCGGTAAAGATTTTTCGAAGATTTCCCTCAGAAAAAGTATGTTTTTTTTACCGTCACAGACATAACATCTATATAGTATGTATATAAAAATCTGGCCGGATGCGAATGGAACGTTGTGTGAAAATTTCAAAGCATTCGGTTAAGAACTTTCGGAGTTTAGCGATTATGCACAAACACAAACATTGAAACGGAATTGTAACATATCTAGTATAGTATGTATGTTGCTCTTTTATGCAACAGATGGCGCTGATTTGCAAGAAAAAGCATAGTTTTACCTGTCACAGGTGTGGCATCTAAACTTATACCAACGAAATGAATGGTATGGTAAAGAACACACCTTAATTCCAACACAATGTCATACAAAATAATTCACTAAAAAATAAAATATATCAAAATCTATGAAAATAAAATTTATCAATGCAATTGGAAACATTAAAATGGAATTTGTGACATTTTTGGTATAACGTGCATGTTGCCATTATGTGCAACAGATGGCACTGTTTTTCAAAGACGCAAGATTTTACCTGTCACAGGGATGGCATCTATATAGTAGGTATATAAAAAGACGCGCCTATTCGAATGCAACGTTGTGTCAAAATTTCAATGCAATCGGTAAAGAGGTTTTGAAAATTTATCTCACATGAAAAAACAGTTTTTCAGAAAAAGCATGTTTTTTTTACCGTTATAGACGTGACTTCTATATAGTATGTATATAAAAACCTGGCCGGATGCGAATGGAACGTTGTGTGAAAATTTCAAAGCAATCGGTTAAGAACTTTCAGAGATTAGCGATTTTGAACAAACGACCATTTCCATTTATATATATATATATATATATATATATATATATATATACATATATATATATATATATATATATATATATATATATATATATATGTATATATATATATATATATATATATATATATATATATATATGTATATATATATATATATATATATATATATATATATATATATATATATATATATATATATATATATATATATATATATATATATATATATATGTCGTACCTAGTAGCCAGAACGCACTTCTCAGCCTACTATGCAAGGCCCGATTTGCCTAATAAGCCAAGTTTTCATGAATTAATGTTTTTTTCGACTACCTAATCTACCTAACCTAACTTAACCTAACTTTTTCGACTACCTAACCTAGCCTAACCTATAAAGATAGGTTAGGTTAGGTTAGGTTAGGTAGGGTTGGTTAGGTTCGGTCATATATCTATGTTAATTTTAACTCCAATAAAAAAAAATTGAACTCATACATAATGAAATGGGTAGCTTTATCATTTCATAAGAAAAAAAATTATAGTAAATATATTAATTCAGGAAAACTTGGCTTATTAGGCAAATCGGGCCTTGAATAGTAGGCTGAGAAGTGAGTTCTGGCTACTAGGTACGACATATATATATATATATATATATATATATATATATATGTCGTACCTAGTAGCCAGAACTCACTTCTCAGCCTACTATTCAAGGCCCGATTTGCCTAATAAGCCAAGTTTTCCTGAATTAATATATTTACTATAATTTTTTTCTTATGAAATGATAAAGCTACCCTTTTCACTATGTATGAGGTCAATTTTTTTTATTGGAGTTAAAATTAACGTAGATATATGACCGAACCTAACCAACCCTACCTAACCTAACCTAACCTATATATATAGGTAAGGTTAGGTTAGGTAGCCAAAAAAATCTAGGTTAGGTTAGGTTAGGTAGGTTAGGTAGACGAAAAAACATTAATTCATGAAAACTTGGCTTATTAGGCAAATCGGGCCTTGCATAGTAGGCTGAGAAGTGAGTTCTGGCTACTAGGTACGACATATATATATATATATATATATATATATATATATATATATATATGTCGTACCTAGTAGCCAGAACTCACTTCTCAGCCTACTATTCAAGGCCCGATTTGCCTAATAAGCCAAGTTTTCCTGAATTAATATATTTACTATAATTTTTTTCTTATGAAATGATAAAGCAACCCTTTTCTCTATGTATGAGGTCAATTTTTTTTTATTGGAGTTAAAATTAACGTAGATATATGACCGAACCTAACCAACCCTACCTAACCTAACCTAACCTACATTTATAGGTAAGGTTAGGTTAGGTAGCCAAAAAAAGCTAGGTTAGGTTAGGTTAGGTAGGTTAGGTAGACGAAAAAACATTAATTCATGAAAACTTGGCTTATTAGGCAAATCGGGCCTTGAATAGTAGGCTGAGAAGTGCGTTCTGGCTATTAGGTACGACATATATATATATATATATATATATATATATATGTCGTACCTAGTAGCCAGAACGCACTTCTCAGCCTACTATGCAAGGCCCGATTTGCCTAATAGGCCAAGTTTTCATGAATTAATTGTTTTTCGACTACCTAACCTACCTAACCTAACCTACCCTAACTTTTTCGGGTACCTAACCTAACCTAACCTATAAAGATAGGTTAGGTTAGGTTAGGTCGGGTTGGTTAGGTTCGGTCATATATCTAAGTTAATTTTAACTCCAATAAAAAAAAATTGACCTCATACACAATGAAATGGGTAGCTTTATCATTTCATAAGCAAAAAATTAGAGAAAATATATTAATTCAGGAAAACTTGGCTTATTAGGCAAATCGGGCCTTGTATAGTAGGCCGAGAAGTGCGTTCTGGCTATTAGGTACGACATATATATATATATATATATATATATATATGCCGTACCTAGTAGCCAGAACGCACTTCTCAGCCTACTATGCAAGGCCCAATTTGCCTAATAAGCCAAGTTTTCATGAATTAATTGCTTTTCGACTACCTAACCTACCTAACCTAACCTAATTTTTTCGGCTACCTAACCTAACCTATAAAGATAGGTTAGGTTAGGTTAGGTTAGGTTTGGTTGGTTAGGTTCGGTCATATATCTGCGTTAATTTTAACTCCAATAAAAAAAAATTGACCTCATACATAATGAAATGGGTAGCTTTATCATTTCATAAGAAAAAAATTAGAGAAAATATATTAATTCAGGAAAACCTGGCTTATTAGGCAAATCGGGCCTTGCATAGTAGGCTGAGAAGTGCGTTCTGGCTACTAGGTACGACATATATATATATATATATATATATATATATATATATATATATATATATATATATGTCGTACCTAGTAGCCAGAACTCACTTCTATGCCTACTATGCAAGGCCCGATTTGCCTAATAAGCCAAGTTTTCATGAATTAATTGTTTTTCGTCTACCTAACCTACCTAACCTAACCTAACCTAACTTTTTCGGCTACCTAACCTAACCTAACCTATAAAGATAGGTTAGGTTAGGTTAGGTAGGGTTGGTTAGGTTCGGTCATATATCTACGTTAATTTTAACTCCAATAAAAAAAATTTGACCTCATACATAATGAAATGGGTAGCTTTATCATTTCATAAGAAAAAAATTAGAGAAAATATATTAATTCAGGAAAACTTAGCTTATTAGGCAAATCGGGCCTTGCATAGTAGGCTGAGAAGTGCGTTCTGGCTACTAGGTACGACATATATATATATATATATATATATATATATATATATATATGTGTGTGTGTGTGTGTGTGTGTGTGTGTGTGTGTGTGTGTGTGTGTGTGAAAATATGAAAACACAAACTGAAAAACATACTCTTACGTTACTCGGTACGTTGAACATATATGCAGATGTTCAACTTCACAAAATCAGCAACATTGAAATATGTATATGACAAACAAGAAGTGTACCAATCACACCGGGTTGGCTGTACACACACACACACACACACCAAAGAGCCAGAGCTCAACCCCCGCAAGCACAATTAGGTGAGTACAATTAGGTGAGTACACATACACACACACACACACACACACCTGGTACGGGCCTGGTAGCCTAGTGGATTGCGCGCAGTGCTCGTAATTCTGTGGCGCGGGTTCGATTCCCGCACCAGGCAGAAACAAATGGGGAAAGTTTCTTTCACCCTAAATGCCCCTGTTACCTAGCAGTAAATAGGTACCTGGGAGTTAGTCAGCTGTCACGGGCCGCTTCCTGGGGTGTTTGTGTGTGTGTGGTGTGATAAAAAAAAAATTAGTAAATAGTTGGTTGACAGTTGAGAGGCGTGCCGAAAGCGCAAAGCTCAACCCCTGCAAACACAACTAGGTGAATACACACACATACACACACACACACACACATAAACACACACACACACACACACACACACACACACACACACACATAAACATACACACACACACATAAACATACACACTCACACACACACACACACACACCCGTCAACCTGTCCTCTTAAAAATATCGTCGCTTTTGGCCGTTTGCCAGTATGGCCGAAAATGGACGTAATTTGAAAATGAAAAAAAAATTAAAATAAATTTGGGATTTTTTTTTTAACAACAGTAAGTTAAGGGTCCTCTGATAGGTTATGTGGGCAGGAAATTCTCATAAATTTTCAAAACGTTATGAAAAACGTTAATTGAAAGCTTCCTCTTTTAACTTTACCGCGTAAGCCAGACGACTCAAACAGAAAACGGAAGAGTACGTCACTTTTGTGAGTCGATTTCATTTCATATTACGTCCAAATTTGGCCATAGCGCGCATACGAGCCAAAAGTGACGTTATTTTTAAGAGGAAGGGTTGCATACACATGGGTGGGTGTTGGTTGAGTAGACAGCGATCTAGACTCGTGGACCTAGGGACCGGGGTTCGATTCCCTAGCTCCGCCGGAAAACAGAAATGTGCAGATTTTCCTTCACCCTGATGCCTCTGTTACCTAGCAGTAAATAGATACCTGGGAATTAGACAGCTGCTACGGGCTGCTTCCTGTGTGTGTAGGGGGGGGGGGAATTTAGTAGTTAGTAACAGTTGATTGACAGTTGAGAGGCGGGCAGAAAAAGCAGAGCTCAACCCATGCAAGCAAAACTAGGTGAATACATACACACTTATTAGAGTGTGACCAACCCTGCAGTATGCTGCCCCAGCATGGAGCCCGTACCTTGACAAGCACAAGACGAAGCTGAAATAGTTCATAGATAGGTATGCCACCTAGGCTAGTCTCAGAACTAAGAGGCATGAGTTACGAGGAAAGGCTGTTTGAAATGCACCTCACGACACTGGAATACAGATGAGTAAGGGGAGACATGATCACTACATACAAAATTCTCAGAGGAATTGACAGGGTTGATAAGGATAAATTGTTTAAAACGGGTGATAGGTGAACAAGGGGACACAGATGGAGATTGAGTACCCAAATGAGCGACAGGGACGTTAGAAAGAAGTTTTTCAGTGTCAGAGTAGTTAACAGATGGAAAACATTAAGCAGTGATGTGGTGGAGGCTGACTCCATGCAAAGTTTCAAATGTAGATATGATAGAGCCCAGTAGGCTCAGGAAACTGTACACCAGTTGATTGACAGTTGAGAGGCGGAACCAAAGACTCAGAGCTCAACCCCCACAAGCACAACTAGGTGAGCACACACAGAGGCACAGGGAGTGTGTTGGGGGGGGGGGTGGTAATAACAGTAGCAGCGGTCGTCCGACGAAACTATCAGTTCCACACACAAACAATTGAATATAGTAAATTACTGTAGAATACATGTGTGTGTATATATAATGATATTTCACATACTGCAGAATGAATTATTCAATATAGGTACCATGATACTTATTAGGTATGACCTCAGCGTATCCAGTCTGAACTTTTTATTTTTTTTTTCATTTTTATAAAAGAAATACACAATGTACAAACAGACAACAGCATAATAAACAATACATAAATACACACAGGACAAATATAACAAAATAAGTAAGCACGGATGCAAACTAAACATACCCAACAAAAAAACAAGAAAGAAAACACATGATACAAAAAGAGAAAACCCTGAAACGGGCACTGGATTGATCACAAAAAACAGAACGTTACGAATAAATAGCACAAGATAAAGATAACATAAAACATAGTCACATCCACAAAACCGTAAGGACATGAATACAGAACGAGAACACACAAACAACCCCAGCCCAACAACCCAAACACAGGTGCATAATAGTACATAACAACAACAGGCCTCCGAAACCACTGACAGAGGCAAAAATACAAAACTACAGGAAACAATAAAAAATAAATACAGAAAATACATAAACAGGGAAATACGAACAGAAATAACAAAAATAACAGAAATGTTGTACAAATAATAAAGCAATTCACAAGGACAAGAAAATAAACACACACACACACACGATGCACACAACCACACCGCCCACCACCCCAACACAGTACATGGGCCGCACGCAACAACACGAAAGAAATTACACCAAACACCCACAACCACAACACAAACACTTATTCCAAAGGCAAAGCACAAAACAAATCGCAAACACAACAAAACAGGCCACGCACGGGCAAGAACAACACCCACACGCACAGTCAAGGACATCCACCTGTGCACGCAGGCATCGGGGAAACATTACGCACAACACAGACAGAAACCAAACACACACCAATCACTCGCTCATACTTCTCCGGGTACTCCCGAACTGGAAACCGTAAGCAATAAGCTTTCCAAACAAGTAGGAAATATTTCAGGAAGCAGCTGTCCAGGAGCCGCAATAGACCGAGGCATCGAATTCGGCACTCCCGAACCAAAACACCGTGCCCGTGGAACCCAGATGGTAAATGGGCACCAGGGAACAGGACGTACCAGGTCATCACACTCAAAAGCCACAGTTGCCTCAGAGCTGACCACCTCGCTGGACGAGAAGACGAAAGGGACGGGTTTCCCCCTAGGACGTTGGTCACAGGGCCGCACACCAGGAAGCACACCAGACTGCACGGCAGGCCGCACACCGGCCCGCCCCCTAGGGCGTGCACCCCGGTCGACATCAGGCACCGCACCGAGACCCGCAGAGGGTGGCTCCGCATGGGCCCAGCAGCCGGAACAGGCGCAGAGGCCCCCCGCCGCACATCCTTCGACAACACCACTACAAGGTCTCGATCACCAGGGGCAACCGCCCACTGAGGGGAACCACCAGCAGGAGGCACAGCGTCCAACACAGAAGGGACCACAGGAGGCAACACAGCGTCGGCCACAGCATCATCATCCATCGCATCACGCTCCTCTACCCCACGACCGGCGAGGTGACACATTCCGAGCCGAGCGACGGCGCTTAAAAAGAGGCCGTTGATCGTCGGAACTGTCACCCCCAGCAAGCGGTGCCCCAGAAGAACCATCGGCAGGCGGCCCAAAGCCGGGGCAGCACGATCACGCAGAACATCACTCTCAACAACGCGGGGCAAAAAGCCACCACCACGCATGAAGACCGGAATTGGAGAAGGAAGAGACATAGCAGGCGGAAGAGTAGACTCCAGCACACGTGAGGTATCCAGCGAGGGTGACGGAACCGGAAGAGGAGAAGAGGTACATGTCAACGAGAAAACTGCCAGAGGCGACGAGGCAGAGGCCGTGGGTGGAGACACACAAACCACCACCCCGCCAGCCCTGGGAAGCACATGTCCTTCAGCAAGCTATGCGGACTCCACCCCTACAGCATCCCCCAAGGCCACCGGATGCAGATGCACCTCCGCATGCATTGAACGACGAAGGTCCGAAACAGGCGCCCCTAGTTTCCCCGAGCCCACCGGTGGGGCAAACATATCAGGTCCAGACGTAGAGACAGCTGGAACCGCCGCGGGAACCCCACCAAGCACCTACACAGAGCGAGGATTCCGCTGGGGAATCCACACGCACAGATAAGCGGGGAAAGTCATCCTCCAGGAAAACTGAAAGGGGCCTCAGCATGAGGAGCGACACAACCGGCAGCTACGTCGCCCTCAACACCACACCGGAAACACTTGCGAGTTTGACCTTGATAAAAGGTCCGCAGAGAGAGCCCACGAAATGAGACCGTGGATGGTATAGGGCTCGTGAGCCACATGACAAGCGTGCGTGAACCCAGCCGGACCCCCTTCAGCCGGCCCGCACTCAAAATGTTGAACCGGTGCTTCATCACCGTCCCAAACCGCGTAAACAAGGACATGAGGGCCGCCGCGGAGAAGGTCACTGGCACGCCGTGAACACTCACAAACGACAAGGGCCCCCAGGGATCCGAGATCTCCACAGACACAGCCAAATCCGGAAGAGGAAGCGTGCGGCCATCCCAGCAAGCCACAAACTCCCGGTAAACATGTGACGTGGCGAACGACACCGCAACACGGGTAGGCGATAACTTCTCGAGGCCCAGGAGCTCGGGGACGTCAACATGGAGGACGTCCAGGAGAGCAATCTCTACAATGGGCCAGTCCACAGCAGCAAAAAAAATCCAACCGTACAGTGTCGATCCTCCGAATACGGCTAGTACCAGCCGCGTCCATACCGGCAGGCAGAGCCCCGACCAACTGGCGCTCCACACCCCCACAGCAAACCCTCACTCAACAATGGCAGACGACTACTGACAGCTGAAGCCCGATGTCTGCACCCTCTGGTGGGGCAGCCAGGAATCCTCCAGTCTGAACTCGTTAGGTTGGGTCATAACATATAGTGTCATAATGTGCGAGTGTAGTGAGTGTCATAAGGTGCGAGAGCAGCAAGTGTGATAATGTGCAAGTGAAGTGTAGTGAGTGTAATATTGTGGAAGTGTTGTGAGTCTATTCACCTATTTGTGCCTGCATGATCGAGCATTGGCTTTTGGATGCCACCTTTCAAGCCTTCGGTTGTTTAAACCAATGACTCTTGTCATTCTTCTCTTTGATGCCTAGTTTTAAAGCCATAAATAGTGTTTGCTTCCACAATTTGCTCCTTTAGTTCGTTCAATCTCCCCCACTACTCTCACGCTAAAAGAAATCTTTCTAGTATCTCTATGACTCATCTGAGTTTCCAGCTTTCATCCATATCCCCATGTTCTGCTCGTATTCCTTGAGAACATTTCATCTATTTCCACTCTGTCAATCCCCCGAAGAATTTTGTATGCTGCTATCGTATCTTCCCGCTCCCTCTTACTTTTCTAACATCGTCAGGTTCAGTTCCTTCAGTCGCTCTTCATATCCTATCCCATGCAACTCCGGGACTAGTCTCGTTGCAAATTTCTGACCCTTTTCCAGTTTCATAATGTTTTTCTTTGAGTGGGGGCTGATTGATGGGGCTGCATACTCTAAGATTCGTCTCATGTAGACAGTGTTAAGTGTTCTAAATACCTACTTCTTTAGGTTTTTTAGTAGCATTTTAACTTATGCTAGCATAAAGTACACTACTGTCATTATTTGGTTTATATGTGCCTCAGGAGTTTGATTTGGTGTTACATTCGCTCCTAGATCCCTCTCCTGAATAATCACAGGAAGATAGTTTCCCTTCGTTGTGTACTGACACTTTGATCTCCTGTCACCTAGTCAATTTCCATAACTTTACACTTGCTCGTGTTGAACTCGAGTAGGCATTTCTCTTACCAACTCTGCAACTTGTTCAAGTCCTCTTGGAGTATCGTACAATCCTCATCTGTTATAACTCGTCCCATTAATTTCGCATCATCCTCAAATCCTCAAACGTCGTCATATAAGACTGAACTCCTGTAGACAAGTCGTTCACGTATATTAGAAATAGAACTGGTCCCAGCACCGATCCTTGAGGAACTCCACTTGTTACAGTTTGCCAGTCTGACTTCTTGCCCCATGACTGCTACTCTCTGGCTCCTGCCGGTTAAGTAATTCTTTACCTAAGCTAGGGCTTTTCCACTTACTCCCGCCTGCCTCTCAAGTTTGAATAGCAGTCTCCTGACCGATTCAGTGCTTAGCGTTTTTTTTTGGCAAAGAAATATGCATGCTGCCAATTCTTTTCTGTCCCGCCTTATTCTTGCTACTTTATCACCAAGTGGTATTTCATGGTCCATATTCGTAACGTCTTCCTCATTCTGTGTGAAAATCGGGTCTAAGGGGATTGGTTTATCCAAGCCCACAAGGGTATCTCTTCTTTACCCTTGGGTCTTCCTTCACATGCTGTGTTAGGAAATTCCTTTTTATAACTTCCACTGATTTTGCTCTGCATGTTTCTTCCCCACCATGGGGATTACATGATTCCCAATCGGTCTCGTAGTGATTGAGGTTCCACATAATCAACTGTTTTGCTCATTCTGTAAGCTGTCGTTGCTGCCTTTTGCAGTTCATCTATACATTTCCTGTTATTGTCATCATATTCGTGTCTGGGCCATCTACTGTTTGGTGAGGGATTGTAGATTATCAGATCACAATCATCTTCCAATCAACTGTCAGAATCCCAAGTATGGAGCTTTTGTTTCCATTACTCCTCCGATTCTTTAGTTCCTCAAATTTCCAATTCTGCTTTATGAGGGGTGTCAATACTTCCTTTCATTTCTGGGTCTGTTCTTTCATTTTCACTTGGTATCTCTATGGGAAGATTGTATCTGAGATCATATCATTTATTTTAGTTTCCACTATTGCATTTATGTCTTGATCTGCTTCACAAAGCCTTTTATTTTATTTCCTTTTCTTTATAGTATACCCCATCAGCATTGGTGTACCAAACTTTGAGACTTTTCTTGGAAACTTACCAGAGTTCACATAGCTCATCTGCCTACATATCTCCTTTGGTGACTGCTGCAGGTGAGAGATGGATACAGTCCAATAAGTGGTTGAGATCTCCAATAAGTGGTTGTGAGGTAGGAAGTGTCTGGGAATAGGGAAGAGGGGGGGGATGAGAGGCTGAGGAGATTTGGGAGCCAAGGGGTTGTGGAACAAATGGGATCTGGCCAATTAGGGAGATCTGGGGGGCTAATGGGGTCTGGTCAGCCAGGGGTGACTGAATGGCAAGTGGGTCTGAGGGGTAGGGAGGGTCTGAGAGACATAGCGGGGCTGAGAGGTAGAGTGAGATTGGGAGTCAGAAAAAGGATGTGCTTGAGACAGGGGATAAGCAGGGGCAGGTATTGGTTATTGGGTAGAAGGGTAGAAGGGAGGTAATTGGGAGCAGGGGGCTCAGGATGGGAGTGAGGCAAGAGAATAGGTATTTGAAGGCAATGGAGATGTGAATGGTAGAGAGGCTAGAGGGGTCACGAGGTAAAGGGGGTCATACTGGGAGAAGAGATGCAAAGGGAAGAGGTTGGGGGGCGGGGGGGTGAGGTTTATGGGGGATTTGGGGATGGAGGGAATGAGAAGATCTTTGGAGGGTGAGATGGAGCAGATGGGATTGGATGCAGAGGGAGTGGAAAGGGCGAATCTAACAAATAGGTCCTGGGCTCTCACAACAGAATTTATGTTGTGTAGTGCTATGAAATCAGCTCTAAACCCATGAAGCAGTCTCAATTTAATAGACGAGTGGCAGAACTTAAGTAGTGTAATAAAATGTGTGGGGTGTAACGAAAAGGTAGTGTTCAACTTAACAATGCAATTTATTCAATAAAGTACTAACTACTACAACAATGAAAGTAATATCAATGACGTTACGCGAAATCCTTCCTGTGACACTTTCACTGACAGCTAGACACCAGCCCCGAGGGCTGCATAATGAACTAACTAGAACATACTCGGTGAACACAGAGGAATCAATCAAGCAAACAAGACATGCTAATGTATAATCACTATTGCAACAATGACACAGTAGGCTAGGAGACACGTCTCCGATAACCTCCTATCTGTTCCCTACGTTTTCTTCCAGCCTACACCTGCAATGTCGGTTGCAATGCAATCAAATTAGTAGCCTATCAATGACATGACAATGACTAATGGGGTTACTGGCAACTCTAGCAACCCTCTTCAATTAAATCCTTACGTTAACACTCCGTCCCTCGAACGAATCAACAATCAATAACAAATTGATTACGTTAATAACAAAGTAACATTTACGTTAAGTTAACTCAATCTTGTCTTCTCACAGACAAATCAAACTTGTATAACTGTCACTTGTAACTCGGAAATTACACAAACACTCTACCCGTCGAGCATTTAGTGAGTAATCCCTATTAATTCCTGTACTTCCAAACAGCTAATTAATCTCTGTACTAGTTATGTTAACTACGTTATCGGTTACTATCACCCAACGATAGTGAACTCCAATTACAATGAACAAAGTGCTAAGAAAACGGTAATCACTTGTGATTACCCTTGAGCAATTAATTACTATCCTAGAGATAAATAATTAATTAATACAAATATGTAACCTTTAACACCGGCTCAGCAATTTACATTAAGGTATGAATTTCGTCTGAGCCTTCCATACTCAGACCAAATCACGTGACTAATAATGATAATTAATCACCACCACGTTTATGTTATTTTGCAATGACAACTCTACCCACGAGACAATCATATTACCTGTCCGCTGACAGATCAATAACCGGCGTTACGTTAATAGAACAATGTTAATGGAACAGCCTTCGTGTGAGTCGATCAATACCGATCGAAGTTAATTACTATGACTTCCTGGAACCCGTCAATTACCTGCCCACTGACCGATGATTACAACAGACAATACTCAAAATGGAGGATACAGCCCTCCCAGAATTCTACAATTCATGTCCGGCTTTAGCTAGACTCCCTGAGAGACTAACATAGCTGTTCCTAGGAAACAGTTAACCTAAACGTATCTTACGTTACTCAAATTATTATAGAACAAATTCTCTAGAAGCAATGGATGTTCCCTTGGTTACATTACATTAATTGCCTTGCAATCACCTCACTGAATACTGGACTTCAATGTCCACCAGATAAACAGGAAAATATAACCCAAGTACTCGACTCAATGCCAGAGTTTCACCCACGGCAATGATAAAGCACAATAACAAATCACAGTGATTTGCTATACAATCTTTTCAGTATAATAAAAAGTTCTTTTCAACTTTCCCTCACGTTACTTGTCCCCTATCGGTCTCGTGGTCATATTTAGCCTTAAATGGAGTTTACCACCTGCTTTGGGCTGCATTATTAAGCAACCCGACTCTACAGAGAGGCCCTTTCCGACCGCCAAATCTATGACCTCGCGGGCAGGTGGCCGCTTTCATGCTTGATTTAGGCGGTATGGGACGGCGTGCCGGACCCTCCGAAACGCAACACCCCTAGTGCCGGTTAAGATACGAGGTTTATGCGCTGGGATCCAATTACAATACTGCAGAAATCTAGTATATAACGCTCAGTGCTCAAACCCACTAGAACACGGCCCATACAATGATTTTACTGACTGCAATAACACACACGATGATTGATCAACACTAGCAACAATCACCAACAATTACAACCCCTTGCAATAACCACACACTGCCTGTGCAACCTGTCCTCTTAAAAAATAACGTCACTTTTGGCTCGTATGTGCGCTATGGCCAAATTTGGACGTAATTTGAAATGAAATCGACTCCCAAAAGTGACATTCTGTTCCGTTTCTATTTGAGTCGTCCGGCGTACGTGCAGAGGTTATGAGAGGACACTTTAAATTAACTTTTTTCATACTGTTTAGAAACTTTATGAGAATTTCCTGCTTACCTAACCTATCAGAGGACCCTTAACTTACTGTTATTGAAAAAAAAAAAATCCCAAATTTATTTTATTTGTTTTCCATTTTTAAATTACGTCCAAATTCGGCCATACGGGGCAAACGGCCAACAGCGACGTTCTTTTTAAGAGGACAGGATTGGCCTGTTATCTAATTTCCAATATATTAGAATTCAGCGCAATACATTACTGTCCTGTTGCAATGTCCAACAGTGCTCTAATTGCCACATAGAACTCGGGCCTACATGTGGCAATAACCACAATAAAGAACATACTAATCACACTGGGCTTTGTGACAATAACACATACATATATATATATATATTGGTGTATACTGGCAGCAGGTTTTCTTTCAAACATGTTTCATTGAATATGACCGCATATTCTGTATTTATTATTTTCTGGTTTAGGGCTTCTATCCCTCTAACTATTTTCTTAGCATCAGGGCTTAATTGGAATAGGAGTTCTCCAAAACTCATTTTCGTACTTTTAAGGTGAAGAAAAGAAGTGATTTACTATAGAGTGTATTACACTTATTTGTATAATTTGCACGACGTTTCGAACCTCCATGGTTCATTCTCAAGTGAACAGATCTTACAATACTAGTTGATTTTATACCCGCATTAGGTCAGGTGATAATACAATGAAAGTGAAAAACATGGGGGGATACATAAGGGATAAACATAGGGGCTGCAGAAGGCTTATTGGCCCATACGAGGCATCTCCTATCTAAACACAAAGATTAATCCAGTGTAATTGGCCTGTTATGTTGGACATTGTCTTCTGTGTTGGCATCGATATGTTCTTGTCTTGTTCCTTACTCTCATGGTGGGTAGAGTAAATAGTTCCGTGATTTGGGTGTTCATGGTAGGTCGCTCTATTCTTATGTGAATTGCCTCAAGAATTTGTAATCTTCTTGAATCTTGGGTTTTGTCTATTATGCAAGTATTCTTGTTCAACATTTCTCTTGTTAGAGTAATGTCATGGGCTTGTCTCATGTGATTCCTAGGGGCACCAGATTGAAGATGGCATGTCAAACGCCTCGTCAGCTGGTCGACGTCATACCTATGTACTTACATTGAAGGTTACATCCTTCGTGGGGGCAAGTGTACATGTATACAACGCTTGACTGCTGTAGAGGGTTCTCCGTCGGCTTCGGGCTGTTTTTGATAAGGAGTTCGGAAGTCTTCTTGGTTTTGTAGAATATTATCAGGTTTATGTTTTGGTTAGGAGTACCACCACCTTTCTAGAATTTGTCAATACCAAGAAAAGATATTTCATGAAATGGCTAGAAGCAGCACATGTCTCTACGTTTTCAGAACTCGTCTACCTCATGCTAGTTGAGGAATTCTTGAGGACGTGTTCCCCCCTTCCGTCCGTTTATATTTAGCAGACAAAGAAGAAGCCGACTACATCAAATTGCGAAGTCAGCTGACACCTACAGCCTCATCCACCGGCTTACACCAGAACCACCTTCCAGTAAGAAGTCTTGGTATACTTATGATAAAGTGAGTGCCGATCAAGCGAGCTTTGAATTGTATTGTAAGTATTGCAAACCCTATGGACATACCATAGATAGATGTGGGAAAGCAAAATACAAAGGCAATGAAACAACTAAACCTAAACCGACTCCTCCTAAGTCCGGTAAGCCTGTGATGAATGTTGGTGTTCCTGTTAATGATCTTTCTCTCTTCAGCAAACACCTGCATCCTGACTCTGTCTCTACCAACGGTACAGATTCGGAGGGACGTTTCAAATTGTAGATCTTGAGGGACACAGCGGCTCTTCAGTCCATAATATTGAAATCAGCTGTGCCTAACATCACCTACACCGGGTCCCACCAGGAATGTCACCAGCGGAGTCCCACAGGGCTCAGTACTTGACTCATCCTGTTTCTAATATATGTGAACGATCTTCCAGAGGGTGTAGACTCATTCCTCCCAATGTTTGCTGATGATGCAAAAATTATGAGAAGAATCAAGACGGATGAAGATAGACAGAGGACTACAGGATGACCTGGATAAACTGGAGGAATGGTCTAGAAAATGGCTGCTAAAGTTCAACTCAGGAAAGTGTAAGGTGATGAAATTAGGCGAAGGGAGCAGGAGGCTGAACATAAGGTATCATCTGGGAGAGGAAATCCTGCAAGAGTCAAATAGAGAGAAGGATCTGGGGGTTGATATCACACTGAACCCTGTCCCCAGAGGCCCACATCAAAAGAATATCATCAGCGGCATATGCTAGACTGGCCAACATATGAACTGCCTTCAGAAACATGTGTAAGGAATCTTTTAGAACCCTGTATACCACCTATGTAAGACCAATCCTGGAGTATGCAGCTCCAGCCTGGAGTCCATACCTAGTTAAACACAAGACAAAGTTAGAGAAGATTCAGCGGTATGCCACCAGGCTCGTCCCGGAACTGAGAGGATTGAGCTACGAGGAAAGGCTAATGGAGATGAACCTCACATCCCTGGAAAACAGAAGAGTAAGGGGAGACATGATAACCACCTACAAAATTCTCAGGAGAATTGACAGGGTGGACAAAGGCAAACTCTTCAGCACGGGTGGGACACGAACAAGGGGACACAGGTGGAAACTTAGTACCCAGATGAGCCAAAGAGACGTTTGAAAGAATTTTTTCAGTGTCAGAGTAGTTAATAAATGGAATGCACTAGGAAGTGATGTGGTGGAGGCTGACTCCATACGCAGTTACAAATGTAGATATGATAGAGCCCAGTAGGCTCAGGAATCTGTACACCAGTTGATTGACAGTTGAGAGGCGGGACCAAAGAGCCAAAGCTCAATCCCCGCAAGCACAATTAGGTGAGTACCGAGGAAACCGTCCTTATCACTGACCTCACTGGTACCACTCCGTATCCACTCGCCAGAGTCCACCTGGATTGTCCTTTTGTGACCGGTGAAGTCCAAGTCGCCATCAGGGAGAAGCCTTTTCCCATGTCTGGAGTGCAACTTCTCCTGGGCAACGACTTGGCCGAAGATCGGCAACCGTCCAACCTGATCATCATGGACAAACCTCAGGTGCGTAACTCTGTTGTGGACAATCCCATCTTTAAGTATGTTCCAGCAGAGGTCCAAGAAAGTGAAGTTTCTCCTCCGGTTTTGGTGACCACCCGTGCTAAAGCTGCACGCCCGCAACCAGCTGACTCTACTGCAACCGCTGTCCCTCAAAACATGCTCAAACCCGCCAGAATTCAGCCCATACAATGATTTACTGATTGCAATAACACACACGATGATTGATCAACACTAGCAACAATCACCAACAATTACAACCCCTTGCAATAACCACACACTGCCTGTGCAACCCGTCCTCTTAAAAATTACGTCACTTTAGGCTCGTATGCGCGCTATGGCCAAATTTCAACGTAATTTGAAATGAAATCGACTCACATAAGTGACGTTCTGTTCCGTTTAATATTTGAGTCGTCCAGCGTACCTGCAGAGGTTATGAGAGGGCACTTTAAATTAACGTTTTTCATACCGTTTAGAAACTTTACGAGAATTTCCTGACCACCTAACCTATCAGAGGACCCTTAACTTACTGTTATTGAAAAAAAAAATCCCAAATTTATTTTCATTTTTTATATTTTCAAATTACGTCCAAATTCGGCCATACGGGCAAACGGCCAACAGCGACGTTCTTTTTAAGAGGACAGATTGGCCTGTTATCTAATTTCCAATATATTAGAATTCAGCGCAATACATTACTGTCCTGTTGCAATGACCAACAGTGCTCTAATTGCCACATAGAACACGGGCCTACATGTTGCAATAACCACAATAAAGAACATACTAATCACACTGGTCTTTGTGACATTAATACATACATATACATACACACACACATACATATATATATATATATATATATATATATATATATATATATATATAATATATATATATATATAATATATATATATATATAACTGAAAACTCACACCCCAGAAGTGACTCGAACCCATACTCCCAGAAGCCACGCAACTGGTATGTACAAGACGCCTTAATCCACTTGACCATCACGACCGGACAAAATGAGGTGATAGCCGAGGCTATTTGAACCACCCCACCGCCGGCACTCTGATAGTAATCTTGGGCATAGCATTTTACCAAATCACCTCATTCTTTGGGGCACACGTGAGGAACACAAATGCGAACAAGCCTGAATGGTCCCCAGGACAATATGCAACTGAAAACTCACACCCCAGAAGTGACTCGAACCCATATTCCCAGGAGCCACGCAACTGGTATGTACAAGACGCCTTAATCTACTTGACCATCACGACCGGACAAAATGAGGTGATAGCCGAGGCTATTTGAACCACCCCACCGCCGGCACTCGGATAGTAATCTTGGGCATAGCATTTTACCAAATCACCTCATTCTTTGGGGCACACGTGAGGAACACAAATGCGAACAAGCCTGAATGGTCCCCAGGACAATATGCAACTGAAAACTCACACCCCAGAAGTGACTCGAACCCATACTCCCAGGAGCCACGCAACTGGTATGTACAAGACGCCTTAATCCACTTGACCATCACGACCGGACAAAATGAGGTGATAGCCGAGGCTATTTGAACACCCCACCGCCGGCACTCGGATAGTAATCTTGGGCATAGCATTTTACCAAATCACCTCATTCTTTGGGGCACACGTGAGGAACACAAATGCGAACAAGCCTGAATGGTCCCCAGGACAATATGCAACTGAAAACTCACACCCCAGAAGTGACTCGAACCCATACTCCCAGGAGCCACGCAACTGGTATGTACAAGACGCCTTAATCCACTTGACCATCACGACCGGACAAAATGAGGTGATAGCCGAGGCTATTTGAACCACCCCACCGCCGGCACTCGGATAGTAATCTTGGGCATAGCATTTTACCAAATCACCTCATTCTTTGGGGCACACGTGAGGAACACAAATGCGAACAAGCCTGAATGGTCCCCAGGACAATATGCAACTGAAAACACACACCCCAGAAGTGACTCGAACCCATACTCCCAGGAGCCACGCAACTGGTATGTACAAGACGCCTTAATCCACTTGACCATCACGACCGGACAAAATGAGGTGATAGCCGAGGCTATTTGGGTTCGAGTCACTTCTGGGGTGTGAGTTTTCAGTTGCATATTGTCCTGGGGACCATTCAGGCTTGTTCGCATTTGTGTTCCTCACGTGTGCCCCAAAGAATGAGGTGATTTGGTAAAATGCTATGCCCAAGATTACTATCCGAGTGCCGGCGGTGGGGTGGTTCAAATAGCCTCGGCTATCACCTCATTTTGTCCGGTCGTGATGGTCAAGTGGATTAAGGCATACATACCAGTTGCGTGGCTCCTGGGAGTATGGGTTCGAGTCACTTCTGGGGTGTGAGTTTTCAGTTGCATATTGTCCTGGGGACCATTCAGGCTTGTTCGCATTTGTGTTCCTCACGTGTGCCCCAAAGAATGAGGTGATTTGGTAAAATGCTATGCCCAAGATTACTATCCGAGTGCCGGCGGTGGGGTGGTTCAAATAGCCTCGGCTATCACCTCATTTTGTCCGGTCGTGATGGTCAAGTGGATTAAGGCGTCTTGTACATACCAGTTGCGTGGCTCCTGGGAGTATGGGTTCGAGTCACTTCTGGGGTGTGAGTTTTCAGTTGCATATTGTCCTGGGGACCATTCAGGCTTGTTCGCATTTGTGTTCCTCACGTGTGCCCCAAAGAATGAGGTGATTTGGTAAAATGCTATGCCCAAGATTACTATCCGAGTGCCGGCGGTGGGGTGGTTCAAATAGCCTCGGCTATCACCTCATTTTGTCCGGTCGTGATGGTCAAGTGGATTAAGGCGTCTTGTACATACCAGTTGGATGGCTCCTGGGAGTATGGGTTCGAGTCACTTCTGGGGTGTGAGTTTTCAGTTGCATATTGTCCTGGGGACCATTCAGGCTTGTTCGCATTTGTGTTCCTCACGTGTGCCCCAAAGAATGAGGTGATTTGGTAAAATGCTATGCCCAAGATTACTATCCGAGTGCCGGCGGTGGGGTGGTTCAAATAGCCTCGGCTATCACCTCATTTTGTCTGGTCGTGATGGTCAAGTGGATTAAGGCGTCTTGTACATACCAGTTGCGTGGCTCCTGGGAGTATGGGTTCGAGTCACTTCTGGGGTGTGAGTTTTCAGTTGCATATTGTCCTGGGGACCATTCAGGCTTGTTCGCATTTGTGTTCCTCACGTGTGCCCCAAAGAATGAGGTGATTTGGTAAAATGCTATGCCCAAGATTACTATCCGAGTGCCGGCGGTGGGGTGCTTCAAATAGCCTCGGCTATCACCTCATTTTGTCCGGTCGTGATGGTCAAGTGGATTAAGGCGTCTTGTACATACCAGTTGCGTGGCTCCTGGGAGTATGGGTTCGAGTCACTTCTGGGGTGTGAGTTTTCAGTTGCATATTGTCCTGGGGACCATTCAGGCTTGTTCGCATTTGTGTTCCTCACGTGTGCCCCAAAGAATGAGGTGATTTGGTAAAATGCTATGCCCAAGATTACTATCCGAGTGCCGGCGGTGGGGTGGTTCAAATAGCCTCGGCTATCACCTCATTTTGTCCGGTCGTGATGGTCAAGTGGATTAAGGCGTCTTGTACATACCAGTTGCGTGGCTCCTGGGAGTATGGGTTCGAGTCACTTCTGGGGTGTGAGTTTTCAGTTGCATATTGTCCTGGGGACCATTCAGGCTTGTTCGCATTTGTGTTCCTCACGTGTGCCCCAAAGAATGAGGTGATTTGGTAAAATGCTATGCCCAAGATTACTATCCGAGTGCCGGCGGTGGGGTGGTTCAAATAGCCTCGGCTATCACCTCATTTTGTCCGGTCGTGATGGTCAAGTGGATTAAGGCGTCTTGTACATACCAGTTGCGTGGCTCCTGGGAGTATGGGTTCGAGTCACTTCTGGGGTGTGAGTTTTCAGTTGCATATTGTGCTGGGGACCATTCAGGCTTGTTCGCATTTGTGTTCCTCACGTGTGCCCCAAAGAATGAGGTGATTTGGTAAAATGCTATGCCCAAGATTCCTATCCGAGTGCCGGCGGTGGGGTGGTTCAAATAGCCTCGGCTATCACCTCATTTTGTCCGGTCATGATGGTCAAGTGGATTAAGGCGTCTTGTACATACCAGTTGCGTGGCTCCTGGGAGTATGGGTTCGAGTCACTTCTGGGGTGTGAGTTTTTAGTTGCATATTGTCCTGGGGACCATTCAGGCTTGTTCGTATTTGTGTTCCTCACGTGTGCCCCAAAGAATGAGGTGATTTGGTAAAATGCTATGCCCAAGATTACTATCCGAGTG
>NC_091201.1:15563378-15655878 GCF_040958095.1 Procambarus clarkii
GAGAGAGAGAGAGAGAGACAGAGAGAGACAGAGAGACAGAGAGACAGAGAGAGACAGAGAGACAGAGAGAGACAGAGAGAGACAGAGAGACAGAGAGAGACAGAGAGACAGAGAGAGAGAGAGAGAGAGACAGAGAGACAGAGCGATAGAGAGAGACAGAGAGACAGAGAGAGACAGAGAGACAGAGAGAGACAGAGAGAGACAGAGAGACAGAGAGAGACAGTGAGACAGAGAGAGACAGAGAGACAGAGAGAGACAGAGAGAGAGAGAGAGAGAGAGAGAGAGAGAGAGACAGAGAGAATCGCTTAAGTGATTCGCTTAAGAATCGCTTACACTTTATAAAGAAATAAATTTATATATAATGAGTTTACTTTTCCCTCGTTTATTGCTCTCACCATGTTGATCACGTTAGGATATAGCTTACACATACTAAAAGGGTTTGCACAGAACAATGGTTGATGGTATGGGAGCGGTGGGGGGTTGAGGGGTGGGAGTGATTGACGGATGGCAGGTGCGGGTCTGTCTGTCGGCACGAGTATGTACCTCGCTCCTCCTTAACGAATCCACAGTGTATGGGGAAGCGTGGGGGGACGAACAGCTCCACTCTGAAGACAACGAAAACCCTTTAAGGGAATGGCCCACTTCCGCAGGAGGGTGTGCTCTCGCTCTCTTACCCTCCTCTCCCACTTACGACTTCCTGTAGGGGGGAGCTAATGGACGTCCAGGCGTTCCTCTCAGGTATGGGGGTTCTCCTCTCCCTCCCCCCCCCTCCCCCCTCCCCAAACAACATATCCACTATGTTGGATCCCCTCTCATCCTCTACTCACGATCATCAAACTATTATCATCATCACACAGGATTAAGTCTATGACAAACACACATACATATTCATTTACTCCTTCTCATATTCCACTCTTATCCTTGTATTTTCATACGTCTTCCCAGAAATTCCCACGTCTTCCCAGAAATTCCCTTTGTGACTAGAGCGACGCGCTGCACCTGCTCACCCACCACTCAAGACCGTGTCCGACACGCGCCAAACTTCCGGGAAATTCCCCTCCCAAACCCTCTGCGACGACGACGACGCGCACCACCTGGCACCCATCAACATGACTTACTCTCTTTCCTGACCACTTACCCCAACACAGGACGCTCACACGCGTCCGAAACGCGCCAAACTTCCGGGAAAATCCCCCAAAACCCTGTGTGACTAGACACCTGTGTGCCACCTGTCGGGTGGCACTCACCTGAGTGCCACCTGGCAGGTGGTGCGCGTCGCTCTAGTCACACTTTACACTACTCACTAGCTTTACCCGGACACGCGCTGCTGTGGCTGAGCAACGCATGTGCGTTGCTCAGCCACAGCAACCTTCCCTGTCCCCCAGTCCTCCCCATTATTCCCCATTATTCCCCCTTCACCTATCTCCTCGGCCTACCAACCATTCCCCACTCCACCGTCCCCTCGTCATCCCCAACATTCCCTACTCCACCATCCCCACTTCCTCCCCACTATGCCCCACTCCCCTGTTCCTTTGTCCTTCCCACCATTCTCCAATCCCCATCCCCCTTGTCCCCACCATCCCATCCTCTCCACGTCCCCTCGTCCTTCCCCAACATTACCCGTTCCTTTGTCCCCTCGTCCTCCCCACCATCTCTCACTTCCGTGTTCTCGTCCTCCCACCATCTCTCACTTCTGTGTTCTCGTCATCCCCACCATTCCCCACTCCCTGGTCCGATGCCTTCCCAAATGGTCAGATATTCCTGTCAGAAAATGTGGAACATCAAGTGATCTGATGTTTCCCATCACTGAAATATACGAAAAACAGTTAAAAAATGAAATGAAAAAATGAAAAATAAAAAAATAAACTATACTTAGAAAATGAACGGTATGGTAAACAACACAGCTCAATTCCAATGCAATTCACAGAAAATAATTAAATTAAAATGATAATAAATCAAAATCTAAAAAAAATCAATTCATCAATGCAATCAGAAAAATTTAAATGGAACTGTAACGAATTTAGTACAGCATGTGTGTGCTCTTACATGCAACAGATGGTGCTGTTTTTCAAGGAAAAGCATAGTTTTGTCTGTCACAGGCACAGGTGTGGCATCTATACTTATACTTTCGAAATGAACGGTATGGTAAACAACACAGCTCAATTCCAACACAATGTTATACAACATAATTCAGTAAAAAATAAAATAAATCGAAATCTATGAAATAAAATTTATTAATGCAATCGGAAACATTTGAAATGGAATTCGTGACATATTTAGTATAGTATGCATGTTGCTATTATGTGCAACAGATGGCGCTGTTTTTCAAAACGCATGCTTTTATCTGTCACAGAGGTGGCATCTATATAGTTGGTATGAGCCTATTCGAATACAACGTTGTGTCAAAATTTCAAAGCAGTCAGTGAAGAACTTTCGGAGATTACAGCGTGTGTTGCCTTTACATCCAACAGATGGCGCTGTTTTTAAAAAAAAGGATGTTTTATTCTGTTGCAGATGAGGCATATATATAGTAGGTATATAAAAAACTTGCCAATTCGAATGTAAAGTTGTGTCAAAATTTCAAAGCAATCGGTAAAGATTTTTCGAAGATTTCCCTCAGAAAAAGTATGTTTTTTTTACCGTCACAGACATAACATCTATATAGTATGTATATAAAAATCTGGCCGGATGCGAATGGAACGTTGTGTGAAAATTTCAAAGCATTCGGTTAAGAACTTTCGGAGTTTAGCGATTATGCACAAACACAAACATTGAAACGGAATTGTAACATATCTAGTATAGTATGTATGTTGCTCTTTTATGCAACAGATGGCGCTGATTTGCAAGAAAAAGCATAGTTTTACCTGTCACAGGTGTGGCATCTAAACTTATACCAACGAAATGAATGGTATGGTAAAGAACACACCTTAATTCCAACACAATGTCATACAAAATAATTCACTAAAAAATAAATATATCAAAATCTATGAAAATAAAATTTATCAATGCAATTGGAAACATTAAAATGGAATTTGTGACATTTTTGGTATAACGTGCATGTTGCCATTATGTGCAACAGATGGCACTGTTTTTCAAAGACGCAAGATTTTACCTGTCACAGGGATGGCATCTATATAGTAGGTATATAAAAAGACGCGCCTATTCGAATGCAACGTTGTGTCAAAATTTCAATGCAATCGGTAAAGAGGTTTGAAAATTTATCTCACATGAAAAAACAGTTTTCAGAAAAAGCATGTTTTTTTTTACCGTTATAGACGTGACTTCTATATAGTATGTATATAAAAACCTGGCCGGATGCGAATGGAACGTTGTGTGAAAATTTCAAAGCAATCGGTTAAGAACTTTCAGAGATTAGCGATTTTGAACAAACGACCATTTCCATTTATATATATATATATATATATATATATATATATATATACATATATATATATATATATATATATATATATATATATATATATATGTATATATATATATATATATATATATATATATATATATATATGTATATATATATATATATATATATATATATATATATATATATATATATATATATATATATATATATATATATATATATATATATATATATATGTCGTACCTAGTAGCCAGAACGCACTTCTCAGCCTACTATGCAAGGCCCGATTTGCCTAATAAGCCAAGTTTTCATGAATTAATGTTTTTTCGACTACCTAATCTACCTAACCTAACTTAACCTAACTTTTTCGACTACCTAACCTAGCCTAACCTATAAAGATAGGTTAGGTTAGGTTAGGTTAGGTAGGGTTGGTTAGGTTCGGTCATATATCTATGTTAATTTTAACTCCAATAAAAAAAAATTGAACTCATACATAATGAAATGGGTAGCTTTATCATTTCATAAGAAAAAAAATTATAGTAAATATATTAATTCAGGAAAACTTGGCTTATTAGGCAAATCGGGCCTTGAATAGTAGGCTGAGAAGTGAGTTCTGGCTACTAGGTACGACATATATATATATATATATATATATATATATATATATGTCGTACCTAGTAGCCAGAACTCACTTCTCAGCCTACTATTCAAGGCCCGATTTGCCTAATAAGCCAAGTTTTCCTGAATTAATATATTTACTATAATTTTTTTCTTATGAAATGATAAAGCTACCCTTTTCACTATGTATGAGGTCAATTTTTTTTATTGGAGTTAAAATTAACGTAGATATATGACCGAACCTAACCAACCCTACCTAACCTAACCTAACCTATATATATAGGTAAGGTTAGGTTAGGTAGCCAAAAAAATCTAGGTTAGGTTAGGTTAGGTAGGTTAGGTAGACGAAAAAACATTAATTCATGAAAACTTGGCTTATTAGGCAAATCGGGCCTTGCATAGTAGGCTGAGAAGTGAGTTCTGGCTACTAGGTACGACATATATATATATATATATATATATATATATATATATATATATATGTCGTACCTAGTAGCCAGAACTCACTTCTCAGCCTACTATTCAAGGCCCGATTTGCCTAATAAGCCAAGTTTTCCTGAATTAATATATTTACTATAATTTTTTTCTTATGAAATGATAAAGCAACCCTTTTCTCTATGTATGAGGTCAATTTTTTTTTATTGGAGTTAAAATTAACGTAGATATATGACCGAACCTAACCAACCCTACCTAACCTAACCTAACCTACATTTATAGGTAAGGTTAGGTTAGGTAGCCAAAAAAAGCTAGGTTAGGTTAGGTTAGGTAGGTTAGGTAGACGAAAAAAACATTAATTCATGAAAACTTGGCTTATTAGGCAAATCGGGCCTTGAATAGTAGGCTGAGAAGTGCGTTCTGGCTATTAGGTACGACATATATATATATATATATATATATATATATATGTCGTACCTAGTAGCCAGAACGCACTTCTCAGCCTACTATGCAAGGCCCGATTTGCCTAATAGGCCAAGTTTTCATGAATTAATTGTTTTTCGACTACCTAACCTACCTAACCTAACCTACCCTAACTTTTTCGGGTACCTAACCTAACCTAACCTATAAAGATAGGTTAGGTTAGGTTAGGTCGGGTTGGTTAGGTTCGGTCATATATCTAAGTTAATTTTAACTCCAATAAAAAAAATTGACCTCATACACAATGAAATGGGTAGCTTTATCATTTCATAAGCAAAAAATTAGAGAAAATATATTAATTCAGGAAAACTTGGCTTATTAGGCAAATCGGGCCTTGTATAGTAGGCCGAGAAGTGCGTTCTGGCTATTAGGTACGACATATATATATATATATATATATATATATATGCCGTACCTAGTAGCCAGAACGCACTTCTCAGCCTACTATGCAAGGCCCAATTTGCCTAATAAGCCAAGTTTTCATGAATTAATTGCTTTTCGACTACCTAACCTACCTAACCTAACCTAATTTTTTCGGCTACCTAACCTAACCTATAAAGATAGGTTAGGTTAGGTTAGGTTAGGTTTGGTTGGTTAGGTTCGGTCATATATCTGCGTTAATTTTAACTCCAATAAAAAAAAATTGACCTCATACATAATGAAATGGGTAGCTTTATCATTTCATAAGAAAAAAATTAGAGAAAATATATTAATTCAGGAAAACCTGGCTTATTAGGCAAATCGGGCCTTGCATAGTAGGCTGAGAAGTGCGTTCTGGCTACTAGGTACGACATATATATATATATATATATATATATATATATATATATATATATATATATATGTCGTACCTAGTAGCCAGAACTCACTTCTATGCCTACTATGCAAGGCCCGATTTGCCTAATAAGCCAAGTTTTCATGAATTAATTGTTTTTCGTCTACCTAACCTACCTAACCTAACCTAACCTAACTTTTTCGGCTACCTAACCTAACCTAACCTATAAAGATAGGTTAGGTTAGGTTAGGTAGGGTTGGTTAGGTTCGGTCATATATCTACGTTAATTTTAACTCCAATAAAAAAATTTGACCTCATACATAATGAAATGGGTAGCTTTATCATTTCATAAGAAAAAAATTAGAGAAAATATATTAATTCAGGAAAACTTAGCTTATTAGGCAAATCGGGCCTTGCATAGTAGGCTGAGAAGTGCGTTCTGGCTACTAGGTACGACATATATATATATATATATATATATATATATATATATATATGTGTGTGTGTGTGTGTGTGTGTGTGTGTGTGTGTGTGTGTGTGTGTGAAAATATGAAAACACAAACTGAAAAACATACTCTTACGTTACTCGGTACGTTGAACATATATGCAGATGTTCAACTTCACAAAATCAGCAACATTGAAATATGTATATGACAAACAAGAAGTGTACCAATCACACCGGGTTGGCTGTACACACACACACACACACACCAAAGAGCCAGAGCTCAACCCCCGCAAGCACAATTAGGTGAGTACAATTAGGTGAGTACACATACACACACACACACACACACACCTGGTACGGGCCTGGTAGCCTAGTGGATTGCGCGCAGTGCTCGTAATTCTGTGGCGCGGGTTCGATTCCCGCACCAGGCAGAAACAAATGGGGAAAGTTTCTTTCACCCTAAATGCCCCTGTTACCTAGCAGTAAATAGGTACCTGGGAGTTAGTCAGCTGTCACGGGCCGCTTCCTGGGGTGTTTGTGTGTGTGTGGTGTGATAAAAAAAAAATTAGTAAATAGTTGGTTGACAGTTGAGAGGCGTGCCGAAAGCGCAAAGCTCAACCCCTGCAAACACAACTAGGTGAATACACACACATACACACACACACACACACATAAACACACACACACACACACACACACACACACACACACACACATAAACATACACACACACACATAAACATACACACTCACACACACACACACACACACCCGTCAACCTGTCCTCTTAAAAATATCGTCGCTTTTGGCCGTTTGCCAGTATGGCCGAAAATGGACGTAATTTGAAAATGAAAAAAAAATTAAAATAAATTTGGGATTTTTTTTTTAACAACAGTAAGTTAAGGGTCCTCTGATAGGTTATGTGGGCAGGAAATTCTCATAAATTTTCAAAACGTTATGAAAAACGTTAATTGAAAGCTTCCTCTTTTAACTTTACCGCGTAAGCCAGACGACTCAAACAGAAAACGGAAGAGTACGTCACTTTTGTGAGTCGATTTCATTTCATATTACGTCCAAATTTGGCCATAGCGCGCATACGAGCCAAAGTGACGTTATTTTTAAGAGGAAGGGTTGCATACACATGGGTGGGTGTTGGTTGAGTAGACAGCGATCTAGACTCGTGGACCTAGGGACCGGGGTTCGATTCCCTAGCTCCGCCGGAAAACAGAAATGTGCAGATTTTCCTTCACCCTGATGCCTCTGTTACCTAGCAGTAAATAGATACCTGGGAATTAGACAGCTGCTACGGGCTGCTTCCTGTGTGTGTAGGGGGGGGGGGAATTTAGTAGTTAGTAACAGTTGATTGACAGTTGAGAGGCGGGCAGAAAAAGCAGAGCTCAACCCATGCAAGCAAAACTAGGTGAATACATACACACTTATTAGAGTGTGACCAACCCTGCAGTATGCTGCCCCAGCATGGAGCCCGTACCTTGACAAGCACAAGACGAAGCTGAAATAGTTCATAGATAGGTATGCCACCTAGGCTAGTCTCAGAACTAAGAGGCATGAGTTACGAGGAAAGGCTGTTTGAAATGCACCTCACGACACTGGAATACAGATGAGTAAGGGGAGACATGATCACTACATACAAAATTCTCAGAGGAATTGACAGGGTTGATAAGGATAAATTGTTTAAAACGGGTGATAGGTGAACAAGGGGACACAGATGGAGATTGAGTACCCAAATGAGCGACAGGGACGTTAGAAAGAAGTTTTTCAGTGTCAGAGTAGTTAACAGATGGAAAACATTAAGCAGTGATGTGGTGGAGGCTGACTCCATGCAAAGTTTCAAATGTAGATATGATAGAGCCCAGTAGGCTCAGGAAACTGTACACCAGTTGATTGACAGTTGAGAGGCGGAACCAAAGACTCAGAGCTCAACCCCCACAAGCACAACTAGGTGAGCACACACAGAGGCACAGGGAGTGTGTTGGGGGGGGGGGTGGTAATAACAGTAGCAGCGGTCGTCCGACGAAACTATCAGTTCCACACACAAACAATTGAATATAGTAAATTACTGTAGAATACATGTGTGTGTATATATAATGATATTTCACATACTGCAGAATGAATTATTCAATATAGGTACCATGATACTTATTAGGTATGACCTCAGCGTATCCAGTCTGAACTTTTTATTTTTTTTTTCATTTTTATAAAAGAAATACACAATGTACAAACAGACAACAGCATAATAAACAATACATAAATACACACAGGACAAATATAACAAAATAAGTAAGCACGGATGCAAACTAAACATACCCAACAAAAAAACAAGAAAGAAAACACATGATACAAAAAGAGAAAACCCTGAAACGGGCACTGGATTGATCACAAAAAACAGAACGTTACGAATAAATAGCACAAGATAAAGATAACATAAAACATAGTCACATCCACAAAACCGTAAGGACATGAATACAGAACGAGAACACACAAACAACCCCAGCCCAACAACCCAAACACAGGTGCATAATAGTACATAACAACAACAGGCCTCCGAAACCACTGACAGAGGCAAAAATACAAAACTACAGGAAACAATAAAAAATAAATACAGAAAATACATAAACAGGGAAATACGAACAGAAATAACAAAAATAACAGAAATGTTGTACAAATAATAAAGCAATTCACAAGGACAAGAAAATAAACACACACACACACACGATGCACACAACCACACCGCCCACCACCCCAACACAGTACATGGGCCGCACGCAACAACACGAAAGAAATTACACCAAACACCCACAACCACAACACAAACACTTATTCCAAAGGCAAAGCACAAAACAAATCGCAAACACAACAAAACAGGCCACGCACGGGCAAGAACAACACCCACACGCACAGTCAAGGACATCCACCTGTGCACGCAGGCATCGGGGAAACATTACGCACAACACAGACAGAAACCAAACACACACCAATCACTCGCTCATACTTCTCCGGGTACTCCCGAACTGGAAACCGTAAGCAATAAGCTTTCCAAACAAGTAGGAAATATTTCAGGAAGCAGCTGTCCAGGAGCCGCAATAGACCGAGGCATCGAATTCGGCACTCCCGAACCAAAACACCGTGCCCGTGGAACCCAGATGGTAAATGGGCACCAGGGAACAGGACGTACCAGGTCATCACACTCAAAAGCCACAGTTGCCTCAGAGCTGACCACCTCGCTGGACGAGAAGACGAAAGGGACGGGTTTCCCCCTAGGACGTTGGTCACAGGGCCGCACACCAGGAAGCACACCAGACTGCACGGCAGGCCGCACACCGGCCCGCCCCCTAGGGCGTGCACCCCGGTCGACATCAGGCACCGCACCGAGACCCGCAGAGGGTGGCTCCGCATGGGCCCAGCAGCCGGAACAGGCGCAGAGGCCCCCCGCCGCACATCCTTCGACAACACCACTACAAGGTCTCGATCACCAGGGGCAACCGCCCACTGAGGGGAACCACCAGCAGGAGGCACAGCGTCCAACACAGAAGGGACCACAGGAGGCAACACAGCGTCGGCCACAGCATCATCATCCATCGCATCACGCTCCTCTACCCCACGACCGGCGAGGTGACACATTCCGAGCCGAGCGACGGCGCTTAAAAAGAGGCCGTTGATCGTCGGAACTGTCACCCCCAGCAAGCGGTGCCCCAGAAGAACCATCGGCAGGCGGCCCAAAGCCGGGGCAGCACGATCACGCAGAACATCACTCTCAACAACGCGGGGCAAAAAGCCACCACCACGCATGAAGACCGGAATTGGAGAAGGAAGAGACATAGCAGGCGGAAGAGTAGACTCCAGCACACGTGAGGTATCCAGCGAGGGTGACGGAACCGGAAGAGGAGAAGAGGTACATGTCAACGAGAAAACTGCCAGAGGCGACGAGGCAGAGGCCGTGGGTGGAGACACACAAACCACCACCCCGCCAGCCCTGGGAAGCACATGTCCTTCAGCAAGCTATGCGGACTCCACCCCTACAGCATCCCCCAAGGCCACCGGATGCAGATGCACCTCCGCATGCATTGAACGACGAAGGTCCGAAACAGGCGCCCCTAGTTTCCCCGAGCCCACCGGTGGGGCAAACATATCAGGTCCAGACGTAGAGACAGCTGGAACCGCCGCGGGAACCCCACCAAGCACCTACACAGAGCGAGGATTCCGCTGGGGAATCCACACGCACAGATAAGCGGGGAAAGTCATCCTCCAGGAAAACTGAAAGGGGCCTCAGCATGAGGAGCGACACAACCGGCAGCTACGTCGCCCTCAACACCACACCGGAAACACTTGCGAGTTTGACCTTGATAAAAGGTCCGCAGAGAGAGCCCACGAAATGAGACCGTGGATGGTATAGGGCTCGTGAGCCACATGACAAGCGTGCGTGAACCCAGCCGGACCCCCTTCAGCCGGCCCGCACTCAAAATGTTGAACCGGTGCTTCATCACCGTCCCAAACCGCGTAAACAAGGACATGAGGGCCGCCGCGGAGAAGGTCACTGGCACGCCGTGAACACTCACAAACGACAAGGGCCCCCAGGGATCCGAGATCTCCACAGACACAGCCAAATCCGGAAGAGGAAGCGTGCGGCCATCCCAGCAAGCCACAAACTCCCGGTAAACATGTGACGTGGCGAACGACACCGCAACACGGGTAGGCGATAACTTCTCGAGGCCCAGGAGCTCGGGGACGTCAACATGGAGGACGTCCAGGAGAGCAATCTCTACAATGGGCCAGTCCACAGCAGCAAAAAAATCCAACCGTACAGTGTCGATCCTCCGAATACGGCTAGTACCAGCCGCGTCCATACCGGCAGGCAGAGCCCCGACCAACTGGCGCTCCACACCCCCCACAGCAAACCCTCACTCAACAATGGCAGACGACTACTGACAGCTGAAGCCCGATGTCTGCACCCTCTGGTGGGGCAGCCAGGAATCCTCCAGTCTGAACTCGTTAGGTTGGGTCATAACATATAGTGTCATAATGTGCGAGTGTAGTGAGTGTCATAAGGTGCGAGAGCAGCAAGTGTGATAATGTGCAAGTGAAGTGTAGTGAGTGTAATATTGTGGAAGTGTTGTGAGTCTATTCACCTATTTGTGCCTGCATGATCGAGCATTGGCTTTTGGATGCCACCTTTCAAGCCTTCGGTTGTTTAAACCAATGACTCTTGTCATTCTTCTCTTTGATGCCTAGTTTTAAAGCCATAAATAGTGTTTGCTTCCACAATTTGCTCCTTTAGTTCGTTCAATCTCCCCCACTACTCTCACGCTAAAAGAAATCTTTCTAGTATCTCTATGACTCATCTGAGTTTCCAGCTTTCATCCATATCCCCATGTTCTGCTCGTATTCCTTGAGAACATTTCATCTATTTCCACTCTGTCAATCCCCCGAAGAATTTTGTATGCTGCTATCGTATCTTCCCGCTCCCTCTTACTTTTCTAACATCGTCAGGTTCAGTTCCTTCAGTCGCTCTTCATATCCTATCCCATGCAACTCCGGGACTAGTCTCGTTGCAAATTTCTGACCCTTTTCCAGTTTCATAATGTTTTTCTTTGAGTGGGGGCTGATTGATGGGGCTGCATACTCTAAGATTCGTCTCATGTAGACAGTGTTAAGTGTTCTAAATACCTACTTCTTTAGGTTTTTTAGTAGCATTTTAACTTATGCTAGCATAAAGTACACTACTGTCATTATTTGGTTTATATGTGCCTCAGGAGTTTGATTTGGTGTTACATTCGCTCCTAGATCCCTCTCCTGAATAATCACAGGAAGATAGTTTCCCTTCGTTGTGTACTGACACTTTGATCTCCTGTCACCTAGTCAATTTCCATAACTTTACACTTGCTCGTGTTGAACTCGAGTAGGCATTTCTCTTACCAACTCTGCAACTTGTTCAAGTCCTCTTGGAGTATCGTACAATCCTCATCTGTTATAACTCGTCCCATTAATTTCGCATCATCCTCAAATCCTCAAACGTCGTCATATAAGACTGAACTCCTGTAGACAAGTCGTTCACGTATATTAGAAATAGAACTGGTCCCAGCACCGATCCTTGAGGAACTCCACTTGTTACAGTTTGCCAGTCTGACTTCTTGCCCCATGACTGCTACTCTCTGGCTCCTGCCGGTTAAGTAATTCTTTACCTAAGCTAGGGCTTTTCCACTTACTCCCGCCTGCCTCTCAAGTTTGAATAGCAGTCTCCTGACCGATTCAGTGCTTAGCGTTTTTTTTTGGCAAAGAAATATGCATGCTGCCAATTCTTTTCTGTCCCGCCTTATTCTTGCTACTTTATCACCAAGTGGTATTTCATGGTCCATATTCGTAACGTCTTCCTCATTCTGTGTGAAAATCGGGTCTAAGGGGATTGGTTTATCCAAGCCCACAAGGGTATCTCTTCTTTACCCTTGGGTCTTCCTTCACATGCTGTGTTAGGAAATTCCTTTTTATAACTTCCACTGATTTTGCTCTGCATGTTTCTTCCCCACCATGGGGATTACATGATTCCCAATCGGTCTCGTAGTGATTGAGGTTCCACATAATCAACTGTTTTGCTCATTCTGTAAGCTGTCGTTGCTGCCTTTTGCAGTTCATCTATACATTTCCTGTTATTGTCATCATATTCGTGTCTGGGCCATCTACTGTTTGGTGAGGGATTGTAGATTATCAGATCACAATCATCTTCCAATCAACTGTCAGAATCCCAAGTATGGAGCTTTTGTTTCCATTACTCCTCCGATTCTTTAGTTCCTCAAATTTCCAATTCTGCTTTATGAGGGGTGTCAATACTTCCTTTCATTTCTGGGTCTGTTCTTTCATTTTCACTTGGTATCTCTATGGGAAGATTGTATCTGAGATCATATCATTTATTTTAGTTTCCACTATTGCATTTATGTCTTGATCTGCTTCACAAAGCCTTTTATTTTATTTCCTTTTCTTTATAGTATACCCCATCAGCATTGGTGTACCAAACTTTGAGACTTTTCTTGGAAACTTACCAGAGTTCACATAGCTCATCTGCCTACATATCTCCTTTGGTGACTGCTGCAGGTGAGAGATGGATACAGTCCAATAAGTGGTTGAGATCTCCAATAAGTGGTTGTGAGGTAGGAAGTGTCTGGGAATAGGGAAGAGGGGGGGGATGAGAGGCTGAGGAGATTTGGGAGCCAAGGGGTTGTGGAACAAATGGGATCTGGCCAATTAGGGAGATCTGGGGGGCTAATGGGGTCTGGTCAGCCAGGGGTGACTGAATGGCAAGTGGGTCTGAGGGGTAGGGAGGGTCTGAGAGACATAGCGGGGCTGAGAGGTAGAGTGAGATTGGGAGTCAGAAAAAGGATGTGCTTGAGACAGGGGATAAGCAGGGGCAGGTATTGGTTATTGGGTAGAAGGGTAGAAGGGAGGTAATTGGGAGCAGGGGGCTCAGGATGGGAGTGAGGCAAGAGAATAGGTATTTGAAGGCAATGGAGATGTGAATGGTAGAGAGGCTAGAGGGGTCACGAGGTAAAGGGGGTCATACTGGGAGAAGAGATGCAAAGGGAAGAGGTTGGGGGGCGGGGGGGTGAGGTTTATGGGGGATTTGGGGATGGAGGGAATGAGAAGATCTTTGGAGGGTGAGATGGAGCAGATGGGATTGGATGCAGAGGGAGTGGAAAGGGCGAATCTAACAAATAGGTCCTGGGCTCTCACAACAGAATTTATGTTGTGTAGTGCTATGAAATCAGCTCTAAACCCATGAAGCAGTCTCAATTTAATAGACGAGTGGCAGAACTTAAGTAGTGTAATAAAATGTGTGGGGTGTAACGAAAAGGTAGTGTTCAACTTAACAATGCAATTTATTCAATAAAGTACTAACTACTACAACAATGAAAGTAATATCAATGACGTTACGCGAAATCCTTCCTGTGACACTTTCACTGACAGCTAGACACCAGCCCCGAGGGCTGCATAATGAACTAACTAGAACATACTCGGTGAACACAGAGGAATCAATCAAGCAAACAAGACATGCTAATGTATAATCACTATTGCAACAATGACACAGTAGGCTAGGAGACACGTCTCCGATAACCTCCTATCTGTTCCCTACGTTTCTTCCAGCCTACACCTGCAATGTCGGTTGCAATGCAATCAAATTAGTAGCCTATCAATGACATGACAATGACTAATGGGGTTACTGGCAACTCTAGCAACCCTCTTCAATTAAATCCTTACGTTAACACTCCGTCCCTCGAACGAATCAACAATCAATAACAAATTGATTACGTTAATAACAAAGTAACATTTACGTTAAGTTAACTCAATCTTGTCTTCTCACAGACAAATCAAACTTGTATAACTGTCACTTGTAACTCGGAAATTACACAAACACTCTACCCGTCGAGCATTTAGTGAGTAATCCCTATTAATTCCTGTACTTCCAAACAGCTAATTAATCTCTGTACTAGTTATGTTAACTACGTTATCGGTTACTATCACCCAACGATAGTGAACTCCAATTACAATGAACAAAGTGCTAAGAAAACGGTAATCACTTGTGATTACCCTTGAGCAATTAATTACTATCCTAGAGATAAATAATTAATTAATACAAATATGTAACCTTTAACACCGGCTCAGCAATTTACATTAAGGTATGAATTTCGTCTGAGCCTTCCATACTCAGACCAAATCACGTGACTAATAATGATAATTAATCACCACCACGTTTATGTTATTTTGCAATGACAACTCTACCCACGAGACAATCATATTACCTGTCCGCTGACAGATCAATAACCGGCGTTACGTTAATAGAACAATGTTAATGGAACAGCCTTCGTGTGAGTCGATCAATACCGATCGAAGTTAATTACTATGACTTCCTGGAACCCGTCAATTACCTGCCCACTGACCGATGATTACAACAGACAATACTCAAAATGGAGGATACAGCCCTCCCAGAATTCTACAATTCATGTCCGGCTTTAGCTAGACTCCCTGAGAGACTAACATAGCTGTTCCTAGGAAACAGTTAACCTAAACGTATCTTACGTTACTCAAATTATTATAGAACAAATTCTCTAGAAGCAATGGATGTTCCCTTGGTTACATTACATTAATTGCCTTGCAATCACCTCACTGAATACTGGACTTCAATGTCCACCAGATAAACAGGAAAATATAACCCAAGTACTCGACTCAATGCCAGAGTTTCACCCACGGCAATGATAAAGCACAATAACAAATCACAGTGATTTGCTATACAATCTTTTCAGTATAATAAAAAGTTCTTTTCAACTTTCCCTCACGTTACTTGTCCCCTATCGGTCTCGTGGTCATATTTAGCCTTAAATGGAGTTTACCACCTGCTTTGGGCTGCATTATTAAGCAACCCGACTCTACAGAGAGGCCCTTTCCGACCGCCAAATCTATGACCTCGCGGGCAAGGTGGCCGCTTTCATGCTTGATTTAGGCGGTATGGGACGGCGTGCCGGACCCTCCGAAACGCAACACCCCTAGTGCCGGTTAAGATACGAGGTTATGCGCTGGGATCCAATTACAATACTGCAGAAATCTAGTATATAACGCTCAGTGCTCAAACCCACTAGAACACGGCCCATACAATGATTTACTGACTGCAATAACACACACGATGATTGATCAACACTAGCAACAATCACCAACAATTACAACCCCTTGCAATAACCACACACTGCCTGTGCAACCTGTCCTCTTAAAAATAACGTCACTTTTGGCTCGTATGTGCGCTATGGCCAAATTTGGACGTAATTTGAAATGAAATCGACTCCCAAAAGTGACATTCTGTTCCGTTTTCTATTTGAGTCGTCCGGCGTACGTGCAGAGGTTATGAGAGGACACTTTAAATTAACTTTTTTCATACTGTTTAGAAACTTTATGAGAATTTCCTGCTTACCTAACCTATCAGAGGACCCTTAACTTACTGTTATTGAAAAAAAAAAAATCCCAAATTTATTTTAATTTGTTTTCCATTTTTAAATTACGTCCAAATTCGGCCATACGGGCAAACGGCCAACAGCGACGTTCTTTTTAAGAGGACAGATTGGCCTGTTATCTAATTTCCAATATATTAGAATTCAGCGCAATACATTACTGTCCTGTTGCAATGTCCAACAGTGCTCTAATTGCCACATAGAACTCGGGCCTACATGTGGCAATAACCACAATAAAGAACATACTAATCACACTGGGCTTTGTGACAATAACACATACATATATATATATATATATTGGTGTATACTGGCAGCAGGTTTTCTTTCAAACATGTTTCATTGAATATGACCGCATATTCTGTATTTATTATTTTCTGGTTTAGGGCTTCTATCCCTCTAACTATTTTCTTAGCATCAGGGCTTAATTGGAATAGGAGTTCTCCAAAACTCATTTTCGTACTTTTAAGGTGAAGAAAAGAAGTGATTTACTATAGAGTGTATTACACTTATTTGTATAATTTGCACGACGTTTCGAACCTCCATGGTTCATTCTCAAGTGAACAGATCTTACAATACTAGTTGATTTTATACCCGCATTAGGTCAGGTGATAATACAATGAAAGTGAAAAACATGGGGGGATACATAAGGGATAAACATAGGGGCTGCAGAAGGCTTATTGGCCCATACGAGGCATCTCCTATCTAAACACAAAGATTAATCCAGTGTAATTGGCCTGTTATGTTGGACATTGTCTTCTGTGTTGGCATCGATATGTTCTTGTCTTGTCCTTACTCTCATGGTGGGTAGAGTAAATAGTTCCGTGATTTGGGTGTTCATGGTAGGTCGCTCTATTCTTATGTGAATTGCCTCAAGAATTTGTAATCTTCTTGAATCTTGGGTTTTGTCTATTATGCAAGTATTCTTGTTCAACATTTCTCTTGTTAGAGTAATGTCATGGGCTTGTCTCATGTGATTCCTAGGGGCACCAGATTGAAGATGGCATGTCAAACGCCTCGTCAGCTTGGTCGACGTCATACCTATGTACTTACATTGAAGGTTACATCCTTCGTGGGGGCAAGTGTACATGTATACAACGCTTGACTGCTGTAGAGGGTTCTCCGTCGGCTTCGGGCTGTTTTTGATAAGGAGTTCGGAAGTCTTCTTGGTTTTGTAGAATATTATCAGGTTTATGTTTTGGTTAGGAGTACCACCACCTTTCTAGAATTTGTCAATACCAAGAAAAGATATTTCATGAAATGGCTAGAAGCAGCACATGTCTCTACGTTTTCAGAACTCGTCTACCTCATGCTAGTTGAGGAATTCTTGAGACGTGTTCCCCCCTTCCGTCCGTTTATATTTAGCAGACAAAGAAGAAGCCGACTACATCAAATGTGCGAAGTCAGCTGACACCTACAGCCTCATCCACCGGCTTACACCAGAACCACCTTCCAGTAAGAAGTCTTGGTATACTTATGATAAAGTGAGTGCCGATCAAGCGAGCTTTGAATTGTATTGTAAGTATTGCAAACCCTATGGACATACCATAGATAGATGTGGGAAAGCAAAATACAAAGGCAATGAAACAACTAAACCTAAACCGACTCCTCCTAAGTCCGGTAAGCCTGTGATGAATGTTGGTGTTCCTGTTAATGATCTTTCTCTCTTCAGCAAACACCTGCATCCTGACTCTGTCTCTACCAACGGTACAGATTCGGAGGGACGTTTCAAATTGTAGATCTTGAGGGACACAGCGGCTCTTCAGTCCATAATATTGAAATCAGCTGTGCCTAACATCACCTACACCGGGTCCCACCAGGAATGTCACCAGCGGAGTCCCACAGGGCTCAGTACTTGGACTCATCCTGTTTCTAATATATGTGAACGATCTTCCAGAGGGTGTAGACTCATTCCTCCCAATGTTTGCTGATGATGCAAAAATTATGAGAAGAATCAAGACGGATGAAGATAGACAGAGACTACAGGATGACCTGGATAAACTGGAGGAATGGTCTAGAAAATGGCTGCTAAAGTTCAACTCAGGAAAGTGTAAGGTGATGAAATTAGGCGAAGGGAGCAGGAGGCTGAACATAAGGTATCATCTGGGAGAGGAAATCCTGCAAGAGTCAAATAGAGAGAAGGATCTGGGGGTTGATATCACACTGAACCTGTCCCCAGAGGCCCACATCAAAAGAATATCATCAGCGGCATATGCTAGACTGGCCAACATATGAACTGCCTTCAGAAACATGTGTAAGGAATCTTTTAGAACCCTGTATACCACCTATGTAAGACCAATCCTGGAGTATGCAGCTCCAGCCTGGAGTCCATACCTAGTTAAACACAAGACAAAGTTAGAGAAGATTCAGCGGTATGCCACCAGGCTCGTCCCGGAACTGAGAGGATTGAGCTACGAGGAAAGGCTAATGGAGATGAACCTCACATCCCTGGAAAACAGAAGAGTAAGGGGAGACATGATAACCACCTACAAAATTCTCAGGAGAATTGACAGGGTGGACAAAGGCAAACTCTTCAGCACGGGTGGGACACGAACAAGGGGACACAGGTGGAAACTTAGTACCCAGATGAGCCAAAGAGACGTTTGAAAGAATTTTTTCAGTGTCAGAGTAGTTAATAAATGGAATGCACTAGGAAGTGATGTGGTGGAGGCTGACTCCATACGCAGTTACAAATGTAGATATGATAGAGCCCAGTAGGCTCAGGAATCTGTACACCAGTTGATTGACAGTTGAGAGGCGGGACCAAAGAGCCAAAGCTCAATCCCCGCAAGCACAATTAGGTGAGTACCGAGGAAACCGTCCTTATCACTGACCTCACTGGTACCACTCCGTATCCACTCGCCAGAGTCCACCTGGATTGTCCTTTTGTGACCGGTGAAGTCCAAGTCGCCATCAGGGAGAAGCCTTTTCCCATGTCTGGAGTGCAACTTCTCCTGGGCAACGACTTGGCCGAAGATCGGCAACCGTCCAACCTGATCATCATGGACAAACCTCAGGTGCGTAACTCTGTTGTGGACAATCCCATCTTTAAGTATGTTCCAGCAGAGGTCCAAGAAAGTGAAGTTTCTCCTCCGGTTTTGGTGACCACCCGTGCTAAAGCTGCACGCCCGCAACCAGCTGACTCTACTGCAACCGCTGTCCCTCAAAACATGCTCAAACCCGCCAGAATTCAGCCCATACAATGATTTACTGATTGCAATAACACACACGATGATTGATCAACACTAGCAACAATCACCAACAATTACAACCCCTTGCAATAACCACACACTGCCTGTGCAACCCGTCCTCTTAAAAATTACGTCACTTTAGGCTCGTATGCGCGCTATGGCCAAATTTCAACGTAATTTGAAATGAAATCGACTCACATAAGTGACGTTCTGTTCCGTTTAATATTTGAGTCGTCCAGCGTACCTGCAGAGGTTATGAGAGGGCACTTTAAATTAACGTTTTTCATACCGTTTAGAAACTTTACGAGAATTTCCTGACCACCTAACCTATCAGAGGACCCTTAACTTACTGTTATTGAAAAAAAAAATCCCAAATTTATTTTCATTTTTTATATTTTCAAATTACGTCCAAATTCGGCCATACGGGCAAACGGCCAACAGCGACGTTCTTTTTAAGAGGACAGATTGGCCTGTTATCTAATTTCCAATATATTAGAATTCAGCGCAATACATTACTGTCCTGTTGCAATGACCAACAGTGCTCTAATTGCCACATAGAACACGGGCCTACATGTTGCAATAACCACAATAAAGAACATACTAATCACACTGGTCTTTGTGACATTAATACATACATATACATACACACACACATACATATATATATATATATATATATATATATATATATATATATATATATATATATATATATATATATATATATATATATATATATATATATATAACTGAAAACTCACACCCCAGAAGTGACTCGAACCCATACTCCCAGAAGCCACGCAACTGGTATGTACAAGACGCCTTAATCCACTTGACCATCACGACCGGACAAAATGAGGTGATAGCCGAGGCTATTTGAACCACCCCACCGCCGGCACTCTGATAGTAATCTTGGGCATAGCATTTTACCAAATCACCTCATTCTTTGGGGCACACGTGAGGAACACAAATGCGAACAAGCCTGAATGGTCCCCAGGACAATATGCAACTGAAAACTCACACCCCAGAAGTGACTCGAACCCATATTCCCAGGAGCCACGCAACTGGTATGTACAAGACGCCTTAATCTACTTGACCATCACGACCGGACAAAATGAGGTGATAGCCGAGGCTATTTGAACCACCCCACCGCCGGCACTCGGATAGTAATCTTGGGCATAGCATTTTACCAAATCACCTCATTCTTTGGGGCACACGTGAGGAACACAAATGCGAACAAGCCTGAATGGTCCCCAGGACAATATGCAACTGAAAACTCACACCCCAGAAGTGACTCGAACCCATACTCCCAGGAGCCACGCAACTGGTATGTACAAGACGCCTTAATCCACTTGACCATCACGACCGGACAAAATGAGGTGATAGCCGAGGCTATTTGAAACACCCCACCGCCGGCACTCGGATAGTAATCTTGGGCATAGCATTTTACCAAATCACCTCATTCTTTGGGGCACACGTGAGGAACACAAATGCGAACAAGCCTGAATGGTCCCCAGGACAATATGCAACTGAAAACTCACACCCCAGAAGTGACTCGAACCCATACTCCCAGGAGCCACGCAACTGGTATGTACAAGACGCCTTAATCCACTTGACCATCACGACCGGACAAAATGAGGTGATAGCCGAGGCTATTTGAACCACCCCACCGCCGGCACTCGGATAGTAATCTTGGGCATAGCATTTTACCAAATCACCTCATTCTTTGGGGCACACGTGAGGAACACAAATGCGAACAAGCCTGAATGGTCCCCAGGACAATATGCAACTGAAAACACACACCCCAGAAGTGACTCGAACCCATACTCCCAGGAGCCACGCAACTGGTATGTACAAGACGCCTTAATCCACTTGACCATCACGACCGGACAAAATGAGGTGATAGCCGAGGCTATTTGGGTTCGAGTCACTTCTGGGGTGTGAGTTTTCAGTTGCATATTGTCCTGGGGACCATTCAGGCTTGTTCGCATTTGTGTTCCTCACGTGTGCCCCAAAGAATGAGGTGATTTGGTAAAATGCTATGCCCAAGATTACTATCCGAGTGCCGGCGGTGGGGTGGTTCAAATAGCCTCGGCTATCACCTCATTTTGTCCGGTCGTGATGGTCAAGTGGATTAAGGCATACATACCAGTTGCGTGGCTCCTGGGAGTATGGGTTCGAGTCACTTCTGGGGTGTGAGTTTTCAGTTGCATATTGTCCTGGGGACCATTCAGGCTTGTTCGCATTTGTGTTCCTCACGTGTGCCCCAAAGAATGAGGTGATTTGGTAAAATGCTATGCCCAAGATTACTATCCGAGTGCCGGCGGTGGGGTGGTTCAAATAGCCTCGGCTATCACCTCATTTTGTCCGGTCGTGATGGTCAAGTGGATTAAGGCGTCTTGTACATACCAGTTGCGTGGCTCCTGGGAGTATGGGTTCGAGTCACTTCTGGGGTGTGAGTTTTCAGTTGCATATTGTCCTGGGGACCATTCAGGCTTGTTCGCATTTGTGTTCCTCACGTGTGCCCCAAAGAATGAGGTGATTTGGTAAAATGCTATGCCCAAGATTACTATCCGAGTGCCGGCGGTGGGGTGGTTCAAATAGCCTCGGCTATCACCTCATTTTGTCCGGTCGTGATGGTCAAGTGGATTAAGGCGTCTTGTACATACCAGTTGGATGGCTCCTGGGAGTATGGGTTCGAGTCACTTCTGGGGTGTGAGTTTTCAGTTGCATATTGTCCTGGGGACCATTCAGGCTTGTTCGCATTTGTGTTCCTCACGTGTGCCCCAAAGAATGAGGTGATTTGGTAAAATGCTATGCCCAAGATTACTATCCGAGTGCCGGCGGTGGGGTGGTTCAAATAGCCTCGGCTATCACCTCATTTTGTCTGGTCGTGATGGTCAAGTGGATTAAGGCGTCTTGTACATACCAGTTGCGTGGCTCCTGGGAGTATGGGTTCGAGTCACTTCTGGGGTGTGAGTTTTCAGTTGCATATTGTCCTGGGGACCATTCAGGCTTGTTCGCATTTGTGTTCCTCACGTGTGCCCCAAAGAATGAGGTGATTTGGTAAAATGCTATGCCCAAGATTACTATCCGAGTGCCGGCGGTGGGGTGCTTCAAATAGCCTCGGCTATCACCTCATTTTGTCCGGTCGTGATGGTCAAGTGGATTAAGGCGTCTTGTACATACCAGTTGCGTGGCTCCTGGGAGTATGGGTTCGAGTCACTTCTGGGGTGTGAGTTTTCAGTTGCATATTGTCCTGGGGACCATTCAGGCTTGTTCGCATTTGTGTTCCTCACGTGTGCCCCAAAGAATGAGGTGATTTGGTAAAATGCTATGCCCAAGATTACTATCCGAGTGCCGGCGGTGGGGTGGTTCAAATAGCCTCGGCTATCACCTCATTTTGTCCGGTCGTGATGGTCAAGTGGATTAAGGCGTCTTGTACATACCAGTTGCGTGGCTCCTGGGAGTATGGGTTCGAGTCACTTCTGGGGTGTGAGTTTTCAGTTGCATATTGTCCTGGGGACCATTCAGGCTTGTTCGCATTTGTGTTCCTCACGTGTGCCCCAAAGAATGAGGTGATTTGGTAAAATGCTATGCCCAAGATTACTATCCGAGTGCCGGCGGTGGGGTGGTTCAAATAGCCTCGGCTATCACCTCATTTTGTCCGGTCGTGATGGTCAAGTGGATTAAGGCGTCTTGTACATACCAGTTGCGTGGCTCCTGGGAGTATGGGTTCGAGTCACTTCTGGGGTGTGAGTTTTCAGTTGCATATTGTGCTGGGGACCATTCAGGCTTGTTCGCATTTGTGTTCCTCACGTGTGCCCCAAAGAATGAGGTGATTTGGTAAAATGCTATGCCCAAGATTCCTATCCGAGTGCCGGCGGTGGGGTGGTTCAAATAGCCTCGGCTATCACCTCATTTTGTCCGGTCATGATGGTCAAGTGGATTAAGGCGTCTTGTACATACCAGTTGCGTGGCTCCTGGGAGTATGGGTTCGAGTCACTTCTGGGGTGTGAGTTTTTAGTTGCATATTGTCCTGGGGACCATTCAGGCTTGTTCGTATTTGTGTTCCTCACGTGTGCCCCAAAGAATGAGGTGATTTGGTAAAATGCTATGCCCAAGATTACTATCCGAGTGCCGGCGGTGGGGTGGTTTAAATAGCCTCGGCTATCACCTCATTTTGTCCGGTCGTGATGGTCAAGTGGATTAAGGCGTCTTGTACATACCAGTTGCGTGGCTCCTGGTAGTATGGGTTCGAGTCACTTCTGGGGTGTGAGTTTTCAGTTGCATATTGTCCTGGGGACCATTCAGGCTTGTTCGCATTTGTGTTCCTCACGTGTGCCCCAAAGAATGAGGTGATTTGGTAAAATGCTATGCCCAAGATTACTATCCGAGTGCCGGCGGTGGGGTGGTTCAAATAGCCTCGGCTATCACCTCATTTTGTCCGGTCGTGATGGTCAAGTGGATTAAGGCGTCTTGTACATACCAGTTGCGTGGCTCCTGGGAGTATGGGTTCGAGTCACTTCTGGGGTGTGAGTTTTCAGTTGCATATTGTCCTGGGGACCATTCAGGCTTGTTCGCATTTGTGTTCCTCACGTGTGCCCCAAAGAATGAGGTGATTTGGTAAAATGCTATGCCCAAGATTACTATCTGAGTGCCGGCGGTGGGGTGGTTCAAATAGCCTCGGCTATCACCTCATTTTGTACGGTCGTGATGGTCAAGTGGATTAAGGCGTCTTGTACATACCAGTTGCGTGGCTCCTGGGAGTATGGGTTCGAGTCACTTCTGGGGTGTGAGTTTTCAGTTGCATATTGTCCTGGGGACCATTCAGGCTTATTCGCATTTGTGTTCCTCACGTGTGCCCCAAAGAATGAGGTGATTTGGTAAAATGCTATGCCCAAGATTACTATCCGAGTGCCGGCGGTGGGGTGGTTCAAATAGCCTCGGCTATCACCTCATTTTGTCCGGTCGTGATGGTCAAGTGGATTAAGGCGTCTTGTACATACCAGTTGCGTGGCTCCTGGGAGTATGGGTTCGAGTCATTTCTGGGGTGTGAGTTTTCAGTTGCATATTGTCCTGGGGACCATTCAGGCTTGTTCGCATTTGTGTTCCTCACGTGTGCCCCAAAGAATGAGGTGATTTGGTAAAATGCTATGCCCAAGATTACTATCCGAGTGCCGGCGGTGGGGTGGTTCAAATAGCCTCGGCTATCACCTCATTTTGTCCGGTCGTGATGGTCAAGTGGATTAAGGCGTCTTGTACATACCAGTTGCGTGGCTCCTGGGAGTATGGGTTCGAGTCACTTCTGGGGTGTGAGTTTTCAGTTGCATATTGTCCTGGGGACCATTCAGGCTTGTTCGCATTTGTGTTCCTCACGTGTGCCCCAAAGAATGAGGTGATTTGGTAAAATGCTATGCCCAAGATTACTATCCGAGTGCCGGCGGTGGGGTGGTTCAAATAGCCTTGGCTATCACCTCATTTTGTCCGGTCGTGATGGTCAAGTGGATTAAGGCGTCTTGTACATACCAGTTGCGTGGCTCATGGGAGTATGGGTTCGAGTCACTTCTGGGGTGTGAGTTTTCAGTTGCATATTGTCCTGGGGACCATTCAGGCTTGTTCGTATTTGTGTTCCTCACGTGTGCCCCAAAGAATGAGGTGATTTGGTAAAATGCTATGCCCAAGATTACTATCCGAGTGCCGGCGGTGGGGTGGTTCAAATAGCCTCGGCTATCACCTCATTTTGTCCGGTCGTGATGGTCAAGTGGATTAAGGCGTCTTGTACATACCAGTTGCGTGGCTCCTGGGAGTATGGGTTCGAGTCACTTCTGGGGTGTGAGTTTTCAGTTGCATATTGTCCTGGGGACCATTCAGGCTTGTTCGCATTTGTGTTCCTCACGTGTGCCCCAAAGAATGAGGTGATTTGGTAAAATGCTATGCCCAAGATTACTATCCGAGTGCCGGCGGTGGGGTGGTTCAAATAGCCTCGGCTATCACCTCATTTTGTCCGGTCGTGATGGTCAAGTGGATTAAGGCGTCTTGTACATACCAGTTGCGTGGCTCCTGGGAGTATGGGTTCGAGTCACTTCTGGGGTGTGAGTTTTCAGTTGCATATTGTCCTTGGGACCATTCAGGCTTGTTCGCATATATATATATATATATATATATATATATATATATATATATATATATATATATATATATATATATATATATATATATATATATATCTTTTTTTTTTTTTTTTTTTAATTTGTGAGGGTACCACCTCTGGTGCCAATGTGGGGACCCATAGCCTCGGAGAAGAAAATAAAAATTATTCAGAGGAGACCTTGTGGTTTCTCACTGAACACTAATATTATCTTCTCCTACCACCCCCATTCTTTTTTATGTACACATATATATTTGCTTTATTTGAACTTTGTTACAAAAAAGGAGTTACATATAGGTTACAAAGATGGTTATCATAGGTTGTCGAGTTCCTCCAGCTCCTCAGATGGCGGGCAGGAACCCTGGATGCAGTGCGCATTTTCCCTCTGTATCGCCACGCTGAGGCGCTGGAAAAGAAAGCTGGCAGCTCTAGGGTCCCTTGTTGTTTCAATGAGACTAGAACCCAGTTTCTTCAAAAAACTGGTAGCACTTTTACCCCAGGCGCCGAGGGTCTCAGAAGCAATGGGGACAAAATTGTAGTGGTGATCCAGTTCTCTATACTTACGGGATTTGGCTGCTTCCCTGTGGGTGGCAGCGCCACCTGGTTGTGCAACACTGAGGTTAATTAGTCCCATACCAAGTACTTGCCATTCTTCCAGGGGTTCACTGTGATACCATCCGGGCGACCAATAAGAGCATCAGAGTTACGGGGCGTTAGGTAACGAGGCTCTCTTTCAGCAGGGCATCCAGCTGTGGTGAGGCTCCTCTTGATGATGTCGTTAACTTCACTGTGCCTCGAGTGCCATCCCCCTGTGCTTTGGCAGAGTAGGCCATGGTGGCCGTACCTGTCAGCCACCACCTCGCCGCAAATACACCTATGTCTGGTGTGGATTGGGGCAGCAAGGCGAAGGGCCACAGCAATTTGGAGGGCGTGTGGTGTGAGACGCGTGCCAGTTGCCGACATTGGGGTTGCTAACAGGAAATCCCCTGCATGTGGGGCTGCTACTGCTGTGAGGCGAGCAATGTCGTGTTGTGTTGTTGCAGCACCCAGGCACTCTGCAGCAACTTGGTCTACAATGGGGCCATCCCAGCTGGATTGCTTGTGGGCTTTTGGGGATGGTGGTTGAAGTGATGAGCCTGCATGAGAGGCCCACTCTGTGGCACAGCGTGTAAAATTGGGATCATGTACACCTGCCAGCTTATGTAAGTGGGCAGGTAGAATTTCCTTCACAAGGTCGTCGGATGCTGATAAGGAGGACAGGAAGGCTGGAACAGCGATTTGCGTTGCTGTTCGAACTCCGAGGCCCCCAAGTCTTACCTGAAGAGAGGCTTGTTTCCACTGTAGGCCATCAAGAGAGAGGTTAAGGGCTTTTTCTAGCATTGATTTCAGTAACCGGTCATACTCACTTAGTTTTTGGCTACTGTAAGATGGTGAACACCTCAGAAAATAGGTTAACCTGGGGAGGGACAGACATCTGGTGATGAGATAGAGTGCATCATGAGCATCAATGTCCTCAATCCTCCCATCCATCCTCTTAAGGTCGGCGATTTTCTTATCAAGGACCTCATCGATGGCTTTCAACCCCAGGGGAGCTCCTAGGAGTGTGCTGTCTTCAGGTTTAGTTTTATGGATATTTGGCAGAAGACCCTCTATTCTCTCTACGATGCCCTGGTTGGAACATATTATTTCACATTTAGAAGGGTTCAGGGTGAGGCCTAAAACTGCACCTTGCTCCTGGATTTTTCTGATGTCCTCCAGGAGGGAGTCTTGGGAACCAGCTAGGGTACCATCATCCAAGAAGCAGATGTTAAGCTCACTGGACAGGACCTCTGTGACTTGTTTGATGACTAAGCAGAAAAGGAGAGGAACAAGGGGGTCACCCTGTTGGACGCCTTCTCGCGAGTCAATTTCATGTTCGCCAAAAAGTAACTTAAGGTCCATACTGTAGCATGAATGTACAAAAGGGTAGAGGGAAGGGAAATGACTATGAACCGCACGAAGTACAGCATCCCTCCGCACCAAATTGAAGGCATTTTTGAAATCTAGCTTGATAAGGGCCTTTTCGTCTGTGATGTTGGCGATGAAGGCTCGAGCTGCATGGGCTGCCGCCTCACACCCTTGTGGAATGCCGAACCCGAGCTATTTTGGCTTCAGCATGTTGGCCGCTGCATCACTAACTGTTCTTGCAGCTGCCTTTGCGACGAGACGCCGGAGAGAATTGCCCACAGCTATTGGCCTGATCCCTCCATCCTTTTTCTTTAGAGCACAGAGAGATGCTCCAAAAAAGATAGGTCTTATGGTCGCTGGTATGTTGCCAGCTAGACATGTGTTGGTGAATCTGGTTAGTTCCACCAAGAGGTTCTTTGCAATGTCACCCAGTGCAGGGTTGAGCATTTGCTTGAGGTGGTTGGGTTTTAGTCCTGTGAACCCACCTGCTGATCCTGTTGGGAAGGACATGGCTGCTTTATGGACCACAGATTCAGCCACCCAGAGAGGTTCTGCTCCGGTAGCCCCCACTTGTACAATGTCGTCCTCACGCGGAGCCCTGGGTGGGTGTTTCTCCCTTAGGGCTTGTGCTGTTGCGGCATCTCTGTCGGCAATTGAGTCCTCACTGGTGATGACCCTTATTGCGCCAATAGTGTTTCCTTCTTCTATTTTCTTGGTGACTGATGTTCTGATTTTTGATGTCTCGGATATTGTTACGGCCCTATTGGGTCGCAACTGGGTTCTTTCTCTGATCTTATTAGAGTTTGGGTATCCGGCCCCAAGTTAGTAGTGGCTTTCAAGGGGTGTGTTCCGTAATGCAAGTAAATTAAAAGGGAAGGGATAAAACTGCACTAAATTAAATATATAATTATTCTACCACCATAAACAAATATATAAACAGTCACACGTGGTTACTATGACTACACTTATGTACAATAGCTTCTTCTTCTCCCGAAGACTCAGGATGTTTCACAGTGCTCAAGACAAGTAGCCCTGGTTCTCTCCTTGTGGCCTCACGATGAATCCTTAGATTCCCTAGGCGAGTCTACCCTTTCCACAGGCCAGCCAAATCACAGTGCCACTGGGTGCACCGTCGTGGAGGCCTTCAACCACAAATCCAGCCTGTAGCTGGCAGGTTCTTATCAGCTATGCTGCGTAGGCCACTCCACGACCGATACTAGGGTTGCGAGCCCTAGGCAGGAGCCTCATGTGATTCCACAGATCACTCTCCTCACCACAACACCCCAGTGGCTAGGCTTCTCCACCAGTCAGCCCTGGGTACGACAATTCCTGGTTCTGCCACCCCACAGGCACGCTAACACAACAGTGATCATCCGGGGGGGGGGGGGGGTGACTCACAGCTTCTACAGCAAACACTTGGAGGGACTCTGGCTGCCTCGGGTAGACTGATCCAACGTCCAATACAGCAGTCCCAGGTCGACTCTGTAATCAGACCCGTCATCAGTACTAGTTACACTCTAGGGCACCTCACTTACAGGCTTAGACACAAATGTCCACCTATCCACTCCATAGATGGCGTTGTTGTCTAAGCTCCACCTTGTTGGAAATTTCCAACACTAATACAATTCTATTGTATTATTATAAACTAGTGTTAAAATATACTAATTACTGTAGTTACTAAAATTTACTAACAGTAGTGTTCACATGAACTAATTATTATATCTGTATAAGAATACTGGAATTCTTACGAAACCAAGCACCAGTATTGCGTCAGATTCTACCTAGTTAAACACATTTATATCCAGTGTGTTAGAGAATTGAATGTGATTCTCTAAAATCATCAGTATTCCGTGTGATAATTATTTACGAATAACATAACTCCCAAATAATTCCAAATCGAGAGTTTTTAGTTACAATTGTTATCAAGTAATAATTTTACCGTCACAAGTGAATGCCATGGAGAAAACTAAAATCTTCTCCATTTCTTGTTTACTACCATAAGACGAGAAAGTAATAATATTTAACTCCCTAGAATTACAACCCAGTCTTTATTAAAGCATTTTAGCCACAACTGCGCGAAATAATATTATTCGTGATTAATAATTTCTGTGGCGAATGCGGGATGCTAGTGGGTGTGAGGGGAGAAGCCATTGTTGTTGGTGTGGACGAGACGCCTGAGTGCGACGTGAAGTCTCGTGTTGCGGAATTGAGCAACAAGGTCTTGGTGTCAGAGTCTGAGACACGTGACGTTGAAGTTATCAGCAAGAATTACCCTGGTACTCAACATAGAACTAGTTAATATTGTTCTACGTGATCTGCAGTGACCGGCCAACTAATAACGTGTCGACATTCCAGCCAAGCTATCAACCACGTGTACGCCATTGCGAGAGTTGGAGCTTGGGAGGCGGTTTTGGCAAGCTTCAACATAATCTGTACCCCTTAGCTAAGTATATAATTCCCCTTTGATGCATCATTAGAGATTGTATATGTCGGGGCAGCTTGTCGTTAGATCGAGCGACCTTAACAAAAACCATGTTAGTACCATAACTAATTTGTTTTTCCATTTTCATGAATATAGATATTTCAGTAGCCTAGTTCAATGCTACGTAATATCCCTTAAATTACAGCTTGCATGTGAGGAGTCCACAAGCTGTTACCTTACTCCGTGTTATTCATCTCCCAGTGTTTCTACGAGGAATTCCAGAGATCTCGAGGATGAGTCGTAAATGATGTCATTGAAATCGTCTTAAAGCTAAGACCTTTCGTATTCACTTATTTACTTTAAAATTCATTACTGCTATATTCTAATATTTAATTGGATGCTGATCATGTACACTGGAGATAATACGTGTTTATTAGAATGATTAATTTCTGATGTTAATGATCCTTATAATTACTGGTGATAATCTTCTATAGATTTCTTTAATTTGGTCATAAGATTAGTTATTACACAATGAACTGGTGCACGAACCACACTAGTTCCTAGACGTATATGAAGTTCTAGCAATAACCCCCCAATGTAGGTGTTTGAGGCTTTGATTCAAGTTAATTATCTATACAGCCCATTAATTAGTTAAGTGATTATACTTCCTAATATTTAACCATAGACACTGGTTCTTCCTGGAGTTTCTAATGATCACTTTTTATTAGTTTCCCTCTTTTCATAAAAGCGGGTGGTCCTTCGTAATTACTTTCATTAATTTAATAATTAAATAAATAGAGTCAAGCCCCAAATGTCCCACACACCTCACCAGAGGTCAGCAGCGGCTATGTTTCGAGCTGATCAAGACGGGAAACCAGCCCCTGTGGCCGGTATTTCTCGTCCTCACTTGATGGCGTCGTCCATTGGAGGGGGTTTCGGGAGCTGACCCACAGATGGCGTTGTCGTCACTGCTCCGTGCTCGGACGCTGGGCTCGGGTCCGTAACAGATATGGCACTGTTGCTCTTCCTGCTGTGGGTGTTTCTCGCGCGAGTGGGAAGGCGCACCTGGTTGTCCTCCCTGGGAAAATCATTTATAGCTTTGATGACTGAGGCAGCTAAGGTCTTGTCTCTCCTTGCAGGAGTGGCTAGACATATGTTGCCAAACAGTAGGAGGTTGTGCCATGCTTGGGTCGTTCCAGGAGAGTCGTTGACCTTTCTCAGGAGGGCAGATAATTTGGCTGCTGCATGGGGGCGGGCTGCTTTAGGGATGTGTTGCAAGGTTCTGGCTGATGTTGCTTTAATAGCTTCTAATAAGTTTTCTGTGGGAATGAAGGTCTGGGAGGTGTTTTGCCTTACGGGCGGTGTGGGCTGTTGATTGGTGTTCTCCCTGGGAGGGCGCCCAGACCCCAAACACCTGGCTCCATTGTGGTAATGAAAGCGCACATTACTGTCACTCAACCGGATAAAGCATACCTTGTCACACGTCTGCCTTGTCTACCCCTGCTTGATGGCTCATCTTGACTTGGAGAAGCCTGGCTGTCTGTTGAGAGCTGCGACATGGGCGAGCGCTGGGCGTGCGTTTGGCGGGAAGGTGGACGGCGGGTGGAGACTGGAGGGTGGGCGGCAGTTGAAGGCTGGGGGGATAGTCAGCTGGCCGTGGCACTTATTACTCAGATGAGTGGTAATACATATACCACCTCTATACGAAGTGTGGGTATACACCCACTACACAATATGTGGGTATACATTGGGTGAGTGGGTGGCGTAGACACACATGGGAGCCTCCCGGGTTCTATGGGCGGGTGGCAAGGTGGCCTCGTGGGTGGGGAGGCGACGTGGTGGGGTGGGGAAGGAGGGGGAGAGCAGGTACTTCCCGGCCTGGGCGCTGGGTGGGCGACACTAATACTGGTATAATTTTTCGTATATCACTGCACAATAATGAATGAATCACACACTTGTAATCTGACTCACTGCACGTGTGATGTACTCACAATATGATAGATATGTTGCGCCAATTATCGCTGACAACGTAACTTGTTAAACAAAACTTTCAAAAAAGAAAAACACAAAACACTATTTGGCACACGGGTAACCCCCAGCTCTCTCTCCTGACCACACAACACCCCTCACTCACCCCCCACCTCCCCTCACTATGGGAGGCCTGCAGGGTCCATCCTGGCCCCTCACTCCACACTGCCAACCCACCTGTTTTGATAAGTTTTCACATAGATGGTACACCGTAGGCACTTCCGGCCACTCCCACGTCTGCTTGGTGTATTCACGGTGAATATGGTTGAGTCTTGGTACGGTGAGGCCAAGATGTCTCAGGGTAATGGCTGAGAAGGCAGCAGCTCCTCCGCCACACGTCCGTCCCCTAGGCCTCTCTTTCTCCCTGTATATATATGTATATATATATATATATATATATATATATATATATATATATATATATATATATATATATATATATATATATATATATATATATATATATATATATATATATATAGGAAGGGAGTACCACCTCTAGCTGGAAGAAGGGGGACCCATAGCCTCGGAGGAAACCACGCATAACGCATTACAGGGAATGTATATATATATATATATATATATATATATATATATATATATATATATATATATATATATATATATATATATATATATATATATATATATGTGTGTATATATATATATATATATTTATATATATATATATTTATATATATATATATATATATATATATATATATATATATATATATATATATATATTTATATATATATATATATATATATATATATATATATATATATATATATATATATATATATATATATATAGGAGCGGAGTCTTGAGGTGGGTAGAATATAGTTGTTATATATATAGAATATAGTTGTTATAGTTGTATTGAATATATCAGCTAGCGCCATATTCTATATATATATATATATATATATATATATATATATATATATATATATATATATATATATATATATATATATATATAGATATATATATATTTTGTGAAGATAATCTCTTTCAAGAGAGATTGAGCCTGCTCTTCTCTACATCAAGTTACGTATTTTATACAAGAATAAGATGCTACCTTCAAGATACGTCTACCAGTAGCACAAAACATTTTGACCAGGAGGCAAACGTACCCAAGACTCACCCCTTACTCCACACTCCCTCCACGCCGGCTCGTCATCAACCAGCTAACTACCCTTCCCAGCCTGCCTGCTCCTGATTGGTGACTCGCCGACTGCACACCTGCACTTCTGTACCTCAGCGCCCTCTACCTGAGTCGATGTCTGGGCTTGAACCAGCCACTGAAGTCAGAATATCCCTGTGCTCTCAAGCAGTGAACAACTAACTGATATACGCTGTTGATTGGTGTTCTCCCTGGGAGGGCGCCCAGACCCCAAACATCCACCTGTGTATCAGGTGGATGCTTCTCAGCTAGCGCCATATTCTAAGCACCAGTCTATCTATTTTTTTTTAAGTGTGACTAGGCATTGCCACCTGCCATTGGAGGACTGCCGAACACCAACACTCCCACACTTTCCCGTCATATTTAATGGGGGCCTGTCCGGGAACTTCACTCAGGTACTAGTACCAGAACATCAATTTGTGGTAAGCGTACTTGGCTTTGATACAGTTGCTTTTCAATATTTTCATTACTTTTAATATTTGTATGGTGCTGTGTGTATTGTGCATTCTGAGAGTAGTATTTGGTGAGTGTTGGATAACTTTGGATTACGTGGTGACTGAAGGCCTCAGTCAATCTCTTAATTGGTCATATCCTCCCTCCGTGTTATTACTCGTGTTTTCCTCCTTTTGTCCCTAGGATATTTCTCAATCTCAGACAGATCATAATTTTGAGTTCCCTGGTACTTTGGTTTGTCTTCGGGTCAAAGCACCCTATCTTCTGCCATCCGACCGAAGGAGGATAAAGAGGGCCATAGTTCCTCTAGCACGGACTACATTGCTGAGTTGGGACCTCAGCAGCAGTTCTCGTCACCAGTTGACACTCGCATCCCTACACGTCGGTCAGAGATGATGATATTTACTTAGGTAGGGAATTAGCTTTCTTTTTTAGAGCACAAAGTTCGCTAATTCTGAAAGTATTATATTTCATTTAGTTGGAAAACCCTTGCTTCTGTCCTATAGAGACTCGGCAAGGTATGCCTACATTCTTGGACTACCTTATTCACTTTTGAAACAGCTAAATGTTTCATTTGTTTTAGAAACTATCAGTTTCATTTATTTAGTAGGGTTTTCTTGCACTTATTCTCTTACATTAAGTACCGGGTACAAGATTTCCTGCACTTTTGATTGACTAATCATTTACCATACTAAAATTAACTTTAATTGTTAAATATAAAATCCACAGGATAGTTACCAGTTGCCACGTTATCCTGTTACTGACACTTACCATATCACAAGTATTCGTTGTACATTTATTTGCTATTTTTCACCATGTTTCGTCTCCAAGCTTTTCGTAACGATCCAGCAGGTGAAATAGGGACCTTAAGTCATGCCAAGAGGACCAAATTACAAACTCTTGCACACGATTATCAACTAGATGTTCCCATGGAGCCAACAAAAATGAATTGCACAATTTAATAATGGATCACCTCTTAGATGAAGGGAAGATTGACTCTGAAACTCACGAAAATTATTCTATTGCGGATAGACATGCTCTGACAACTATGAAAGTCAAGCTCGAACTTGCAAAGCTCGAGCGGGAGCAACAGAATGAAGCTCAACAAATAAGAGAAAGAGAGGCGACCCTCAGGAAAGAAGAGCAAGAAAGAGAGGCGGCCCTAAAGAAGGAAAAGGCTGCCATAAAGAAAGAACAAATAGAACGAGAGGCTGCCCTGAGGAAAGAAGAAAGGGAACGAGAGGCTACCCTACCCCATGAGCGTGAGCGATAGCAGCTTGAAACAAGAAAACGTGACCTGGAAATCCAACCGGAGTACAGTAAACAGCAAGCTGACAGTGCTCTCGAATACCGGCGACAAGAACTCACGTTGGAAACTACACACCACACTCAGCGCCAACAAGCTACAGCTAGTCTTCCCGTACGTTTTAATGTCTCCCATGCAAGTAAGTTAATGCCACCATTCGTTGAGACAGAGATCGATGTCTTTTTCACCACTTTTGAGACACTAGCTAAAAAACTTAGCTGGCCTGCAGATCAATGGTCTACCCTTCTCAGAGTGCATTTCACAGGTAGAGCTGCGGTTACTCTCAGTACCTTAGTGTCTGAGAATGACTACCAGACCCTGAAGCAAGCAGATTTGGACGCCTACCTTCTCTCCACCGAAAGCTACAGACGAAAATTCCGTGATTATCTAAAGGCAAGTACCACCATTTTTCTAGAATTTGCCAATACCAAGAAAAGATATTTCATGAAATGGCTGGAATCAGCACATGTCTCTACATTTTTAGAACTCGTCAACCTCATGCTAGTTGAGGAATTCAAGAGACGTGTTCCCCCTTCCGTCCATTTATATTTAGCAGATATAGAAGAAGCCGACTACATCAAATGTGCGAAGTCAGCTGACACCTACAGCCTCATCCACCGGCTTACACCAGAACCACCCTCCAGTAAGAAGTCTTGGTATACTTATGATAAAGTGAGTGCCGATCAAGCGAGCTCTCAATTGTATTGTAAGTATTGCAAACTCTATGGACATACCATAGATAGATGTGGGAAAGCCCAATACAAAGGCAATGAAACATCTAAACCCAAACCGACTCCTCCTAAGTCCGGTAAGCCTGTGATGAATGTTGGTGTTCCTGTTAATGATCTTTCTCTCTTCAGCAAACACCTGTATCCTGGAACTGTCTCTACCAACGGTACAGATTCGGAGGGACGTTTCAAATTGAAGATCTTGAGGGACACAGCGGCTCTTCAGTCCATAATATTGAAATCAGCTGTGCCTAACATCATCTACACCGGGGAAACCGTCCTTATCACTGATCTCACTGCTACCACTCCGTATCCACTCGCCAGAGTCCACCTGGATCGTCCTTTTGTGACCGGTGAAGTCCAAGTCGCCATCAGGGAGAAACCTATTCCCATGTCTGGAGTGCAACTTCTCCTGGGCAACGACTCGGCCGAAGATCTGCAACCGTCCAACCTGATCATCATGGACAAACCCCAGGTGCGTAACTCTGTTGTGGACAATCCCATCTTTAAGTATGTTTCAGCAGAGGTCTAAGAATGTGATGAAGTTTCTCCTCCGGTTTTGGTGACCACCCGTGCCCAAGCTGCACGCCCTCAACCAGCTGACTGTGAGGGAATCTAGATTCCCTCAGCTAGTTTTCCTAGTTTCTAGATTAGGCTAGTCGCTCTTGGGACTCTAGAAACTGAAGCTTTCAAACTAACATATTTGTGGGGTGTTGAATGAAAGCTTATGTTAAGGACTGTCGGTTGGGATTGGTTAGAGGCCTGTGATTGCTCTGTAGAGAGAATTACAGAAGTTTTCCTCTTTCTGTGAAATAGGATGAGGAGGTGAGAGTGAAGTGGTATGTGAGGTACTTTACTAAAACCGTTAGAGGTGGGGGGAGAGTGGGATGAACGTTGCCCCCTCCCCCCCACCATGTGAGACATTGCGCCTTGTCTTTAGGCCTCCCCCTCTTTGTGACGTCACAGGACGCTTGAGGGTGAATGAGGCCTGTGATTGGGGTAGGCATGTCTGGTCTGAGCTGTGTTTTGGCGTGAACGGCTGTGATTGGAAGCGGCACGAGGGAACAGTGCCGGCTTCGTGCTGATTGGTCAAGACAAAGTAGGGGAGGAGGTATGGGCATTTTGAGTTTCCTTAGCCACGAAATCATCAGTTTGAGCAGGGTAGCAGGTGGACGAGCACGTATCTGGGTGGAGGGGGGAGTTTCCCCCCTCCACCCCCGTTAATCGCGGACGTTACCGTGTTGTCTAGCAGGGATGGCACTCCTGCCATCCCGAGTTGTGTCTAGGCCCAATTTTCGTGAAATTTGAGGGCCGACGAGGTACAAAAGGACCAGTAAAATAGCCTCAGAGACAGTGGGCACCCATGAGGCAGCTGGCAGAGCCTCATGGTGTAACAGGTGGTTTGAATATGCTGTCTAGTGTAGAACTATTGGTGGAATCGGGCTAGTGTAATTGTGGTGAGATTACAGCCGCCACACTGGCATTGTGTGTGGCGGCACATTACGGCGTCCCCACACTGACGCCGCCAGGCGGCGTCAGTGTGGGGACGCCGCCGGCCATTGTCACCCCAGTGTAGAGCAAGGCAGGCTCTGGTTTGCTGGAGTTGTTGGTGATTCCCCATCCACGTGTGTATACCCGGTGGCCACCCCCACCACCCGCCACATGGCCCGGCCGCTCGGCCTGGCCACTCGGCCCGGCCCGGCTCGGCCAACCCACCAGCCCGCGCAGGCTACCCCCTCACCCTCAGCTCGGGAGGGGCGCTGTGGGCCATGCGGTGGCCACATGCCTTGGCCACCCCCTTGGGCCACTTGGCCACCCCCTTGGGCCACTTGGCCACTTTCTCGGGACAGCCTAGGGCCACATCTTGTCGACGCATGAGGAGCAAGCTAAGTGTTGACAGCTAGAGTGGTAGTGACCTGGGAAATGAGTGAAATAAGGAGAGGAAAACGTGAGTACAATAGTCAGTGTAACAGTGTCTCAGTATTAGTGGAAATTCCCGGTAAGAGTTGTCTCATAGCCCTGCCAGGCTATGGAAGCAGCTGAGAGACAGCTGTCTGTAGCACGTCCAGGTGACTGGAAGGGCGGTACCTGGAGATAGATGTTGTACACGGGACCACACTGTAGTATCATGATGTATATAAGTGTGTAGACTGACTCGAGTATGTACCGGACAGTGTAGAGATTTACCATATAAGTGATCCAGCCTGTCGATTCTATATAATCGTTCAGACTTGATTAATGCCATAGAGTACCGCATATAAATTGTATCATTAGAGGTAGGCAGGCCAGGTTGCAGGGATGTCATAGACCCTGAGGTCTATGAAGTTAGTTACATTTACCTGATGATATAATTTTCATTGATTATGTGAATGCCATTTCTATATGTTCATTTGCATGTTTTATGTACTGTGTTGTGTGGTAAGTCAGTAGATGTGATTGCTGACTGATTGCCTAATGATGTCATTAGCATGTGGGGTATGCTGACGGCATCATTATGTTGCAGGTTTGTGCAGTCTTGTTATCAGTTTATACGATACTGCTGCCCTGAGAGCTGTGTTGAGGGTTTAAGGGACCTCTAGGATTATTCAGGGGAATTCACAGTACTTAATGAGAGCAGGCAATTGATCGGTTAATTGCCTTGCTGAGGTAAGTGTGTGTTCACAGTAGTCCTTTGCAACGGTTGCAAGAAAAGAGGGGGCAGTAATATTGGTATACTCTTGTGTGCTGCACAACCGTGTCATTATTGTGTGGGCACAGTAATTAACGAGTTGCAGTAGCCGCAACCGTATGTGGGCAGTGCATTTGTGTTGTTGCATGCCATTGTAGTGTGACCTATGTAACACTGGGGTTACTTTGTTTCTTTAAGTTGTGTTGAGGACTTAAGGATTCAGTGAGTTAATAATTGGGGAATTAACTGGATAAGGGGTGCACACTTATTGTGGAGTGAGTGAGGGCTGTTATGAGAGAGAACAGCGTTGAGCTTGAGTGAGATACGTCTCGGGAGCAATTAATTGTACGTGTGACAACTAATTGACCACTCTAGCTAATTATGTAATTAGCCTTCTCATCATGAATTAACGTAGTGGGAGAGGATCTGTCAGAGTCTGTCAGTATTTGTGTTAACGTAATTTGCTCGAGGCTAATTACCTTTCTGGGGTATAGCAATTAGTGGCTCATGTTAATTAGTGAAGTAATTAACATCTGGAGGGCTCCGATGACCCGGTAAAGCGAGGTCATGGAGCTAGCATAAATCGTTGTATTAATCATATCCTGTCTGAGGACAGTGGATTAATGGCACTTAATTAGTTAATTCAGGGTAATTAACTCCTTTCCCGTGAATTCACAGTGTTTGATGAGACCTGCTTAGGCAGTGCGGAGTGAGACGTATTTATGGATGATTAATTATCGGTCCTGGTGACAGTTAATTAATTGCTCGGAGTTAATTAGGGTAATTAACACTCACTAGTAATTTTTTGACACAGACAGTTGAGAAGCTACCAAGTTAGGGTAGGCTTAGTTAACGTAACTCAATGGGGATGTAATTAGTGGTCCGTTTGACCTTAATTGAGGACTACTCACTGAATACTTGCTAGGAGTCAAGTGTGATGTAATATAAGTTTGAGTTATTGTTAACAAGAGAGAGACAAGTGTTAATGATTAACGTAGAGTATCATCATGTTGTTATCTAGTGTGAGACAATTGTTTGTGATTACCGTAGTACTTTTTTGCTGACTGCTGCGATCAGTCAATTAACGTAACTAATCACTTAAGGCAATTTCTTTTGGTTGTCATCTGGTGACGAGAGTAGAGTAATCTAGGGATTTGTGGAGCTGTGTCCCATAATCCCGCCTTGCCTGTCTTTGTTACAATTTACAGGGCAACTTCTTGTAGGGAGTTGCAAAGAGTGTTCACACTGGGTTGTGATAGGGGGAGTCACTGTTGGATTACCCGCCTAGTTACGTGGGTCTCTCCTGGGGGGCGGGAGGACCCCTAAGCTTGTGATTATAATAGCTGTCAGGGAAACCGAGACACAATTGATTGCATGCTTGTGTCTTCAGTGGATATCCTTCATTTGTTCAGTTAGTTCATGTTGTCAGCCCGAAGTGTCAGCAAGATGGAGCCTGCTGTCACTTCTCGAGGGGCTGTTGAATAGCTGTGTTGCAAATGCCACTTGATGGACAATAACGTAACCATTGGCTGTGGTGTAACTTAGTCTGTGATATTTTTCTTTGATTTGCAATATTGCGTCATCAGTGGGCACACCTGTGTTCAAGTTAGTTCAGTATGCAGCCGCACAGCAAGGGTTGCTATTTAGCTGTTTGTCATCGTGCCACTAGATGGACATTAACGTATCATAAACTCGGTAATGTAGTAGTTAGTCTCTTGTTATTAATAAATTGTTATGTTATAGAAAACGGTCTTTGATGTCAACCCTTCAACCATATTATTTCACACATATTTCTGCATACTACGATTAAATGTTGATGTGATCTTGCTATGACGGCTGTTCTTGGGAATTCGAATTCCAATTCATAGCGCCACATCAAATATAAATATTTGATTGTGAGAACCCGTCGGTTACCCTTTATTAGTTTTAACGTCCTGTTTAACTAGGAGGAGCCAGCGGCCTATTGTGGACAGGTTTTCATCCCTAGTGGTGGAGGCCTGGCGGTTTGCTCCCGTTTTTCTTTTTTCTATTGGGCTCATGCTTAACTGCCGTGAGCAGCCTTTAAACTTGTAGTCCACCTCCTAAGGGAGGTAGGCGTAGAAAAAAATCTCACACTGACTCTACTGCTACCGCTGTCCCTCAAGACCCTCAGAATCTACCACCGAATCTTGCCAGTTTGGAGTTCCGTAAGTTACAGAGGGAGGATCAATCATTAATACCATTATTCTTCCAGGCTGAGACTCAACCTGACAGTATCCCTGGGTTCTTCCTAGAGAATCAGTTGCTCTACCGCAGGTACAGACCTAGAAAGCTGAAGGAAGACGACGATTGGGCAAATGTCGAACAACTAGTGGTTCCCACCAGCTTACGGCCCGATATTCTACACATGGCCCACGGAGCACTTTCTCACTATGGTTTTAACAAAACCTACCACGGAATCATACAAGACTACTACTGGCCAGGTATGGTTAAGGACGTCAAAAGTTACGTGCAACAGTGTCATACATGTCAGATGGCAGGTAAACCTAACATCTCTATTCCCCAGGCCCCATTGACTCCTATTCAGGTGCCTGCGGAACCTTTCCACAGACTCATCATAGACTGTGTTGGTCCTTTACCCCAGACCAGTTCTGCCAACGCCTATATACTAACTATCCTGTGTCCTACCACCAGATTCCCCATAGCAGTTCCAGTAAAGAACATTGCGGCTGCTACTGTGGTGAAACAGCTGTTGAAGATCTTCACCCAGTATGGATTTCCAAGAGAGGTTCAAAGTGACTGTGGCGCCAACTTCACCAGTGATATCTTCAAGAAGACACTGGAAGAGTTCAACATCACACAGGTACTGTCCAGCCCCTATCGTCCTGCTTCACAGGGTTCTCATGAACGTAGTCATCAGACTATTAAAGCACTCCTAAAGAAATTTTGCAATGAAACCTTGAAGGATTGGGATAAACAACTTGACCTCATTATGTGCATTTTCAGAAGTCTCCCCAATGAGTCTCTAGGAGTATCTCCTTATGAGATGCTCTACGGACATAAGTGCCGTACTCCTCTCAAAGCTTTCAAAGACTCTCTACGTAATGCCACCTTCAGTGACCCTCAGAATGTGCCCCAGTTTCTTTAAAACTTAAAACACATTCTAGAGAGAGTACGTAAATTTGCTAATGACAATCTATTGAAAGTTCAGGAGAGGATGAAGACTCCTTTTGACCAACGCAGCAAACTAAGGAAATTTAAACCAGGAGACTTCGTTTTGTCATATTTTCCTATCCCAGGTTCTCCATTGCAAAACAAGTTTTCAGGACCTTACCGCATCAAGGAGTGCAGAAACAACCATAACTACGTTCTTGAGACTCCAGATAGGCGGCGGAAGACCCAGTTGTGCCACGTCAACCTCCTGAAGCAGTATCAAGGTACTCCCCCTACTGTGTTGGTATCATTATCCACCTTTAAAGGTCCATACCTCCACAGTGAGACCTTCCCTGCTTGTCCTCCCGAAAGCACTAACACTGAGTCAGTGCCTTCCAACTCGGAAATCCTTAATGATCTTCATACCTATTTGCAGGACAGTAATAGTGCTCCTCTCATCAGAATCTTCAAGGAACATCAGAAGTTGTTCAGCGATGATCCACAGGAGTGTAATGTGGTTCAGCACGACATCCAGCTACTCCCTGACACCCGGCCGATTCGTCAACCTTTCTAAAGAATCAGCCTGAGCAAAAAGGAAGTTATGCGTGCTGAAGTACAGTACCTCCTGGATAATGGGCTGGCCACCCCTTGTTAGTCCCCTTGGGCCTCACCCTGCATCTTGGTGCCGAAACCGCAAGGTAAAGTGAGGTTGTGTACTGATTACCGGAAATTGAATCTTGTGACTATCAAGGTTGCTTATCCATTACCTAGAATAGATGACATCCTTGACGCCATTGGTAATGCTAGGTATCTATCAGAGCTAGACTTACTCAAGGGATACTACCAAGTATGTTTGACAGAGCGAGCTAAGGAAATATCTGCCTTTACCACTCCCTTTGGACTTTACAGATACGAACGCCTTCCATTTGGACAATGTAATGCCCCGGCCACCTTCCAGCGAGCTGTCAACCGCGTCATCCATGGCTTAGATAACACCTACACCTACTTGGATGACATCGTTGTGGCAACCAACACCTGGAGCGAACATCTGCTCCAGCTGCAACAATTGTTTGCTAATCTCTAAACAGCCGGACTCACCATCAACTTGGGCAAGTCCACCTTTGCTAAAGATATCATGAAGCCTTTCATCCTCCATGTCGACGCCAGTGGTACCGGCATCGGAGGTGTCCTGATGCAACAACGAGGCGAGGATGTTCTACCTGTTAGCTACTACAGCTACAAGTTAAAACCACACCAGAAGAATTACAGCACTATCGAAAAGGAGCTACTCTCCATCGTCCTGAATTTACAGCACTTTGAATCATACCTGCAATTTGCTCGGTCTACCACCATCTACTCGGACCACAATCCCATACGCTTCTTGCAGCAAGCCCAATTCAACAATCAACGATTTCTACGATGGGCTTTATATCTGCAGAATTTCAACCTGGAGATCTTCTACATAAAATGTTCTGACAACATCATAGCAGACGCCCTCTCCAGAGTCTATGAGGTAGAGACAGCTCCACCTACCACTCTATCACCTGAAGACGTAACTTCACCCGTAAGCGCAGGCTTCGGGGGAGAGTTGTGACGATAATCTCTTTCAAGAGAGATTGAGCCTGCTCTTCACTACATCAAGTTACGTATATTATACAAGAATAAGATGCTACCTTCAAGATACGTCTACCAGTAGCACAAAACGTTTTGACCAGGAGGCAAACGTACCCAAGACTCACCCCCTACTCCACACTCCCTCCACGCCGGCTCATCATCAACCAGCCAACTACCCTTCCCAGCCTGCCTGCTCCTGATTGGTGACTCGCCGACTGCACACCTGCACTTCTGCACCTCAGCGCCCTCTATCTGAGTTGATGTCTGGGCTTGAACCAGCCAATGAAGTCAGAATATCCTTTTGCTCTCAAGCAGTAAACAACTAACTGATATACGCTGTGTATCAGGTGGATGTTTCTCAGCTAGTGCCGTATTCTCAGCACCTGATTATTTTCACTGTATATTTATATTATTGTAGAGTAACTTCATCCCTATTATTCATTTATGTTATATTTTTCTGACTTGTTTGTTTGCACTGTACATAGCCAAGGGATTGTCTTTGTTTATAATTTGTTTTCTATATTAATTAAAGTTTCATTGTTCATACTATGTGTTTTGCGTGTCTTCCCTTACTTTACCACAGATAAACAGGCAAGCAGTCTATCTTTTTTTTTTAAGTGTGACTAGGCATTGACACCTGCCATTGGAGGACTGCCGAACATCAACACTCCTACACTTTCCCGTCACAATATATATATTGTGACGATAATCTCTTTCAAGAGAGATTGAGCCTGCTCTTCCCTACATCATTACGTCGTACATAAAAGATACTATATAGAAGATACGTCCACCAGTATCGCCAAACGTTTTGCCCAGAAAGCAAAACGTACCCCAACACCTGGCCACAGCCCGCCGTAACCAGCAAACTGCTCATCCTCTGCCTGCCTGTTGCTGATTGGCTGGTGTCTCGTCGCACCTGCACTCTGCCACCACCACAAGTCGACGTCTGGGCAGCAGCACGCCGGACTCGTCAGAATATCTTTGTGCTCCATGAAGTTGACATCTCTCGCTGGTAGACTAAGCCTTGGCTTTCGTGTACTAAGGGAGGTGGCAGCTTGAAGCCAGTATTCCAGCACCCATATTATTTTATTTTGCTATCACTGTAACTTACTTGTCTTAGTGTAACTTTTCATTTGCCAGTGATTATTCATGTTATTTTGTTTGTTGACTTGTCCTGCATTTTATGAGACTACCTTTATTCATGTCTTGTTTTCTAGAGTAATTAAAATTTCATTGTTTATATACTTGTGTTTTGTGTGTTTTCCCATTACCTTGCCACAGACGAAAGGACAAACTTTTCTCTTTTTTTTTTGTGATGTGACGAGGCCCTGCCCCCAGCTTTTGAAACAGCCGAACACCAACGCTTTACCAGTCACAATAATATATATATATATATATATATATATATATATATATATATATATATATATATATATATATATATATATAATATATATATAATATATATATATATATATATATATATTATATATATATATATATATATATATATATATATATATATATATATATATTATATATATATATATATATTATATATATATATATATATATATATATATATATATATATATATATATATATATATATATATATATATATATATATATATATATATATTATTGTGACCGGTAAAGCGTTGGTGTTCGGCTGTTGAACCTTGCAGCCTACTCTGCAAGGTTCGATTTGCCTAATAAGCCAAGTTTTCCTGAATTAATATATTTTCTCTAATTTTTTTCTTATGAAATGATAAAGCTACCCATTTCATTATGTATGAGGTCAATTTTTTTTTATTGGAGTTAAAATTAGCGTAGATATTTGACCGAACCTAACCAACCCTACCTAACCTAACCTAACCTATCTTAATAGGTTAGGTTAGGTTAGGTGGCCGAAAAAGTTAGGTTAGGTTAGGTTAGGTAGGTTAGGTAGTCAAAAAACAATTAATTCATGAAAACTTGGCTTATTAGGCAAATTGGGCCTTGCATAGTAGGCTGAGAAGTGTGTTCTGGCTGCTAGGTACGACATATATATATATATATATATATATATATATATATATATATATATATATATATATATATATATATATATAAATATATATATATATATATATATATATATATATATATATATATATAATGTCGTACCTAATAGCCAGAACGCACTTCTCAGCCTACTATTCAAGGCCCGATTTGCCTAATAAGCCAAGTTTTCATGAATTAATGTTTTTCGTCTACCTAACCTACCTAACCTAACCTAACCTAACCTAGCTTTTTTGGCTACCTAACCTAACCTTACCTATAAATATAGGTTAGGTTAGGTTAGGTAGGGTTGGTTAGGTTCGGTCATATATCTACGTTAATTTTAACTCCAATAAAAAAAAAATGACCTCATACATAGAGAAAAGGGTTGCTTTATCATTTCATAAGAAAAAAATTATAGTAAATATATTAATTCAGGAAAACTTGGCTTATTAGGCAAATCGGGCCTTGAATAGTAGGCTGAGAAGTGAGTTCTGGCTACTAGGTACGACATATATATATATATTATATATATATCACTGCTGACACTTGTAGCCTAAAGCTGTTAAACGTTAATGGGAACACTAAGGAGATCGCACTCCTGAATCAACTTGGGTGAGTGATTAGCGATCCCACGGATCGATAATTTAACCCGATAATTTACGTTACTCGACAGAGCTGTCGGCTGTCACTCCAGACAGCCTCGTCACTCACCACAAAAATCTACCAAAATTACGTTAATACCTCAGCCACGTAACCATATATATAATCACACTTGTCACAGCCCTGAGGAACACAACATGAGAAATAACCACACTTTGGGATGACTCCACAATAACCAAATGCCAGGAATCCCTGGTGTTACACACTGACACTTTACCTGTGCACTTATGACAAGTACTGGACTTCCACACTTGCAATTGATTATACCACATGGAACAAGATAGACATCATGAATAAATTTCTATAAATTCTTCCAGATTGGAACATAAATGTTACCTGGACATCTCTCATAGTCCTTATCTAATCTATGTATTCTTTGTTCCCGTGTGTACACCTCCACACACTTACATATACCGGGATACCTGTCTACACCAGGCTAAATCCCTCTGAGACTGACAAAATGTCAGTAAGGGTGAAAATCTCACGCATCCCCACTTTACCTCACCCCCTCTGGGTGCTTGGAGACAATGGGATGGAACACCTGACCTCGAATTCAGGCTTAGAGAATATAAACCACCAAAACACACAAGGTACTTACTCTATTTACACTGCCAGCTCATTCATACCCATAAGTGTCCCACCATACACAGGCCCCTTGCTTGTAGGTGGTTGATCACGCGGCTAGGCAGTGAGGTGGCTAGGCTTAGGTGGTAGCCTCCGCACCACTCCCTGGGCAAGCGTGGCGCTCCACAAAAATTGGCGCCAAAACACTTTGACTCACAATTTCCACGAATTTGTATGGGAAAACTGCCCTACCTTGAGGCTACCTTGAGGTGCTTCCGGGGCTTAGTGTCCCCGCGGCCCGGTCGTCGACCAGGCCTCCTGGTTGCTGGACTGATCAACCAGGCTGTTAGACGCGGCTGCTCGCAGCCTGACGTATGAGTCACAGCCTGGTTGATCAGGTATCCTTTGGAGGTGCTTATCCAGTTCTCTCTTGAACACTGTGAGGGGTTTGCCAGTTATGCCCCTTATGTGTAGTGGAAGCGTGTGAACACTGAACACTGATAAGATATTTCCCCGTTCACTCGACTGCTATAGAACACTAGCAGGAGTCAGAACATCTGTATAATGATTGGAGTGGGGACCCACGAACATGTTGACTTCGTATGCAAATTACCCACCTTCCACGATCCCTATTCACTACACACCCAATCTTTCTCCCCTTCGAAATACAATGCCTGGACTGGATTCTATGCAGACGACGACGTAGTTGAGATGGAGGATGAAGCAGCAGAGTAGCCAACCACCATGACGTCTTCTTACTCAATTTGGCCGAATTGAGTAAGGGAGCATCAGGCTAAGGTGGGGGCTGGTTTCAGAATGACGTCTTGAGAGAGGGACGCCGGCGACTTCCCGCGTCCTCCTCAAAAGAACCAATCAGAGGGAGGCACAGCGGCCTACTCCTCTCAACCAATCAGAGACGGTGAACCATGGCCCTGGGGGACTCTAAGATGGCCGCCCCAGATACTGTCCAAGATGGCTGGCTGGCATTGCCATGGCCACCGCGCTTGCTCCCAAACCTCACGCCTCCCGCACAACGCCTCTATCTTCCTCAAACTCTACACAGTAAAAGATGCTGTTTGCTTTAACTGTGTCCACAAATGCGTCACAACAGCCAATGTAACATATTTTGGATTGCTGATGACTGGGGCTTTCAGATGAGCCCTAACTCAAGATGTTTCGGGTACCGTTTGACCAGACTGGGCCCGTGCACTTACCGTGTACTTGCAAAGTGTACCGGATGACACCATAGACGTGTGAAACCAGTGGAAGTTTAGCTGGTGAAACCATTCCCTCACAACCACAACGTACCAGGAAAGTTTTTGAATGCAGTGACTGTTATGACTTGGAACGATTAAGTTAAGCACTACTAGCTTGAAAATAGTTAGTCGTCCAAATGAAAATTCCCAGCTCTGTACTTTGGCACAGAAAAATGGGGGTAGGAAATAAACTCGTGACTAAATTTCTCCAGTATAATTCTTCCAGGCAACATTTATAATAAAATAGGCTTAATATACTCCTGTACTAACACAACACCACGTGACCTGCTCTGGAAGGGAGACAGAGACTCGTGGACTAGGCTATCTAAGCAAAACACAATAATGAGAATTCCTACTCAACTGGGAAACGCTAAATTGATTGGCTATCACTCCACTACTGTCTACTTAAGTACCTTAACTCTACTTAACCTTAAGGGCCATGCCTTGAGTTCACCATTCCACGTCTCCCATCGATCAGCTCCAGCGTATAATTAACTCCAAAAGCCCGCTCCACTGCCTGCATGCAGCCCGCGTTCGGACTAATGTGTTCGAACGCCCTAGGCCTAAATATTTCAATGCTAAGCTATCTCTGCAAGGCTAACCCTCATTTACTTAGAAATGGTCAAGCAAAAACACCTGGATATTGCTGGGCCAAAATCTAAGTAAATGAAACAGTACAAACTAATTACATAGTATCTAACTCTAGGCCTCCAGACAGGCTGGAGGTGGTAGGCTTGGCCTGGCTCTGACTGTTGCCACATGTACACAAGACAGAATGTTGCATGACTGTTACTCAAGACTACTAACTTCATAGTAGTTATGCACACTTATAGGGAGCCGGTCGGCCGAGCGGACAGCACGCTGGGCTTGTGATCCTGTGGTCCTGGGTTCGATCCCAGGCGCCGGCGAGAAACAATGGGCAGAGTTTCTTTCGCCCTATGCCCCTGTTACCTAGCAGCAAAATAGGTACCTGGGTGTTAGTCAGCTGTCACGGGCAGCTTCCTGGGGGTGGAGGCCTGGTCGAGGACCGGGCCGCGGGGACACTAAAAAAAAGCCCCAAAATCATCTCAAGATAACCTGAAGATATAACATGTATAGACTTGGCAGCTTATCGCATGTACAACACATGGGAGATTTACACTATTCCCCTCAGTAACTGGTAAATCAAGTTCAAGTTCAAGTATGTTTATTGAGACAAGAAAGAAACACATTTCAAAGGGATAGAGTAGCTTAGGCTATTTCTACCCCTTAACTAATACTAATAGTACACAGAAATGCACAACCTAAATGGCAAGCCGCCAAATCATCCACACACTTATACAGACGATTCCAATTCACACAAACACAGCTTGGGAGGCTAGGAACAGCCAAAAACATACTCATACCCACCCTCACTCATACTACAAGGTTGGTATTCTTAATCCCACTACATCCGGTCAAGCCTAGTTGGACCTCAAAAGCACCACTTGACTCCTCAGGATTCGCTCGTTGGCCGCCAGGGGGTCAAGACACGCTCGCTTGACCTGCCAGTTACTACCTAGAGTTGCGAGGGGGCGGGTGCGGTTTGGCGTGTCGGCGCCATGGGGGCCCCCCTCCCCCCTGTTTTGCGTGCCCAGTCAATAGGCCTCGAGTTTTCTGCTCGGGCGGGTTATCCCGAGGTGGGTTTGGTGCTGTGTGACATGCTGCGGGTCCCTATGGGGGGTGTTTATGGTGTTGAGCTGGTGTCTGCCCATAGAGTGGTTGTTAAGCTAGCGACAGAGGAGGTATATCGGGCGTTTTTACGTCGGTACGAGGGGCGGACCTTGCCCCTGCCCGAAGGTGCGGGCACTGTGACTGTCTCCGATCGCAATAGTGCCATCACGTATGTAAGCGTGCATGGGGCATCCCTGGAATTTCCGGAGGGACTGCTGAGGCGTTATTTCGGCCAGTTTGGGGCGGTCGTCAGTGTGCGGTTGCACCTGCTCTCCTCGGGTCTGCTAAAGGGTGTGCGGTCAAATATTCGCACCCTAGAAATGAGGCTGCGGGCGGACATTCCTTCTCAAGTGAGGCTTCTGGGGTGTTCTGTTCGAGTATTTTATGCTCGCCAGCCACGTACGTGTTACCGTTGTGGTCTCTTGGGTCATCAAGCTGCTGGGTGCTCTGAACCTGCCGTCGCGCCCGTCAACCTCTTCCGTGAGGAGGATTTCCCGCCGCTCCCTGTGAAGGAGGATTCGCTGGGTGTGGACGCCGCATTGGCTGCTGCCGTACCCCGTGTGTCGCCTGAAGTATCTCCTGCAGATGTCGCCCCTCCTCCAGAGGCTGTATCGCCTGTTGCGGTTGCCTCTTCTCAGGCGGTTGTGTCACCGTCGGGTGTTCGTCCTGCCCCGGTTGCTGTCCTGGATGCTTCCGGCTCCTGTATGCACGGCTCCCCCGTCTTCCTGTTCTCCGTCTGTGGTATCTGTCACTGCACCCTCGCCGTGTGCCCAGGATATGCTGGGGTCGCTGTGGGACCTCCTACTGTGCTCGACCTGGTTCCTCGTGTGGTTGAGGATGCTGCCATCCTGCGGATAGGCGTCGGTTCTGTCCGGGTCTCTGGGTCGACATCCGGCTCTGATGATGTGAAGCCGGTGCCCAAGCGGTACCGGAGATCTTTTAATTGGGCTGATGCGGGAGAATTCGACGATGGTGGATCTTCCAGTGACAGTGGTGAGGTTCCGTCGTATTCCTCGGTGGTGGCGGAGCTCCATGTGCCTGCGGCTGCCTGTATCGATGTTTCTTCTCGTGAGGTGCCTGTGGAGCTTGCTTCCGGTGCGTCGCCTGCGTCGGATGGTTCCGGTTCTGGGTGGGGTGTGGTTCCTCCTGCTGGTGAGCGTAGTGACCTGGTGATGGTGTTCAAGAAGACTGCTCGCTCTGGGGGTTCCGTGCCCCCAGTTTCGTCCACTGGTTCATCGGCATCGGTTTTGCCACTTCTCCCGTCTCCGACCGTCTCTACTGTGTCTCCTGCTTATGCTTACCTGTACGCTTAACATTGCATGACACGTCTTGCACTGTTCCTTTTCTACTGTGATTTTGTACTATGTGTAGTTTTTTGTTTATTTCCATTACCCTCCTGTATTGTCTTGTTGTCTATATTTACTGTGTTCCTTTGTGTTTAAGCTCATTGTTGTGTTTTTGTTGTCAGCCCTTCACGCCGGTATTTAGTGTATTTGTCTTTCTTTGTTTTGTGCCTTTGTGTTTGTGTTCTGTTTTGTTCTGTTTTATTGTATTTATTCGCATGTACGCATGTAAAAATAAAAAAAAATAAAAAATAAAAATTTGACTCCTCGGCTGGCGCTTATGCGCTCCCTCACATATCCAACATGAATAAATGCTGAACAGATAAGACACATAATAATACTCTCATTCTTACAAAGAAAAGGTAATGCAAAGCACATTACTATCTTTATTACATCTAAATAGACTATATATACCAATTACTAATCTAATGAATGTTACGAATCAGTTATTCATATAAATGATATAACGGGTTCATAACAGTGACAACGTTTGTTATCATTATATATATATATATATATATATATATATATATATATATATATATATATATATATATATATATATATATATATATATATATATATATATATATACATACATACATACATACACGTTATTGTGTGGAGGCGTAAATAGGTTGTCACAACTTACTGCGCAACGTTAGTTAAATAGAATTGAGACCTTGTGGCAACCTTAAATGTTACGTAAGTTTCGTTATAGTGATTGATGGTAAATATATTAAAAATGTAAAAATAAATAAAACAAATTATTTCTACATTTAGTGGAAATATAACAGGATGTGCATTTTAAAGGTGGGTTAATTTTTTTATTCAATTTTTTCAATAAATGGAGAGACCATTGTGGTGGTGGTTGTTGTTAGTGGGTTGTGATTGGTTGCAGATATGGCTGGTTGTTTTCGTTGGTTGCAGTGTTGGGTAATAGTTGTGGTTGGTGGTAGTGATGGCTGGTGGTTGATGGTTGTAGTTCCTGGTGGTTGATATTTGCGGTTGGTGGTTCATGGTTGTCTTTGGTGGTACTGGTGTTTACGGTTGGTGGTAGTGATGGTTGTGGTGGTTGATGACAGTGGTGGTTGACGTTCTGGTAGTTGATGGTAGTAGTGGATGGTGGTATTGGAGGAGGGTAATTGTGGCGGTTGATGGTTGTGGTTATTGATGCTAGTGGTGGTTGATGGTAGCAGTTGTTGATTAATGTGGTTATTAGTAGCAGTGGTTGATTGTTGTTGGTGGTAGTAGTAGTGGTTGATGTGGTGGTTAATAGTTGTGGTTAGAGGTATTGGTTGTTGATAGTTTATTGGTTGATGGTTGTGGTGGTTGTTGGTTATATTTGTTGATGATTTTGGTGGTTGAGTGAACTGGAGGTTGATGGCAGTGGTGATTGATTCTAGTTCTAGTGGTGGTTGGTGGTGATGGTTGATTGTTGTGGCTGGTGGTAGTGGTGGTTAATTTATGTTAGTGGTAGTGATAGTAGTGCTAGTAGTGGTAATGTGCAAGTGCATCGAGTGTGATACTGTCCGAGTGCAGTGAGTGTAATAATAGGCAAGTGCAGGGAACATGATAATCTGTGTGTGTAGTGAGTGTAATAATGCGCAAGTGTAGTGAGTGTAATAATGCGCGAATGCAGCACGTGTTATAATTGGCATATGTATTTAGTGTGATAATTTCCTAGTGTAGTGAGTGTGAAACTGAGCGAGTATAGTGTGATAATGTGCGAGTGCAGCAAATGTGATAATGTGAGACTGTAGGAAATGTGATAATGTGTGAGTGTAGTGAGTTTGATAATGTGCGAGAGTAGTGATTGTGACTATGTGCGAGTGCAGCGAGTGTAATAAATGGTGGTAGAGACGCCTGTATGCAACACATCTGGTTGAGAAGTTTGCTCACCACTAAGGTGGTGGTGAAGTCTGCACGCTTCAAAGCTGGAAGAGACTTCTGCTCTCTACACAACCGGTAGAGATGCCTGCACGCAACACAGCTGGTTGAAAAGTTTGCACATTACAAAGATGGAGGAGAAGTCTGTTCCCTACACAGCAGGTGATGTCGGCACGCATTGCAGCCTGTTGGAGAAGCTAGCACGTTAAACAGTTGAATGGTGACGTCTGTATGCTACACAGCTGGTGGAGCACGCTTCCGCATGCTTCCCAGTTGAGGTAAAGATAAAAATAGTATCTAACATTGGCATGAAATAAGCATAGGTGGAAAATGAGTGCCCAAATAAGCCACAGGGACGTTAGAAAGAACTTTTTCAGTGTCAGAGTAGTTAACAGGTGGCATGTATTATGTAGTGATGGTGGAAGCTGACTCCATATACAGTTGCAAATGTAGATATGATAGAGCCCAGTAGGCTCAGGAATATGAATATCAGTTGATTGACCGTTGAGAGGGGGGACCAAAGAGCCAGAGCTCAACTCCCGCAAGCACAACTAGGTGAGTACATACGGACCCGACCTACATCAAAACCTTAGCACGATTATATTGCCCCAGGCAATGACAGAACATTACAAAAAATGGAGTTCAAAGTAAGGACATACTAAACTATTCTTTTGACATTCTTCAACTCCATATTCAATTCGACCCCTAAATCGACACAACATATTCAATTCACCTTTTTTAATACCAATACACAAACATTATCCAGCCTAACATTCATCACATGCTACATTTTCTTGCAACACATTTTCCCGTACGCAAAACATGTTCTGATATGTCACACAAACTCCCCAAACATAATCTAATCACAACTTATACCCACTAATCAACATGTCCAGAAACTTTGAGGCAAATCTCATGAATTTGTTTTTGCAATACTGCCCAATCGCTGCAAAAACCACGACGCAATTTTCTTAATTTTTCCCAACTTAGCGAGTGTGATAATCTGTGAGTGTGATAATATACCCGTGTAAATAATTTGATTAAGTCCAAGGGCAGTGAGTATGATAATATGCGAGTGCAGAGAATGTTTTAATTTGAGAGTGCATCAAGACTGAAAATGAGCAAATGAAGTGATTGCTATAATGTGCAAGTGTACCGAGTGTGATAATGCGAGTGCAGCGTGTGTAATAATGTGTGATTTTAGTGATTATGATAATATGCACTAATTATCAGTGCAGTAGGGAGTGCAATACTGCACGAGTGTAGTGGGTGTAAAGATGTGCGAGTGCAGCACGTGTGTTAATGTGCGTGTAGTGAGTGTGAGAATGTGTGATTTTAGTGAGTGTCATAGTGTGCAATTGTATCGAGTGTAATAAGCTGCGAATGCAATGACTGTTATAAGGTGCAAGTGTAGTGACAGTGATAGTGTGCGAGTGTTGTGAGTGTGATAATGTGTGATTGCAACAAGTGTATTCACCTAGTTATACACCTATTTGTGCTTGCAGGGGGTTGAGCTCTGCGCTTTCGGCCCACCTTTGAACTGTCAATCAATCAACTATTACTAACTACTAACTAATTTCTTTTTTATTTTTGCATTTACTTATTTGTTCTTCCTGCACTCCCAGGAAGCAGCCCATAACAGCTAACTCCCAGGTACCTATTTACAGCTAGGAGGGAGTGGGAGTTGGATAATGTGCAAGTGTAGTTAGTGTACTCACCTAGTTGTACTTACCTAGTTGTGCTTGCAGAGGTTGAGCTCTGGTGCTTTGGACCCGCCTCTCAACAGTCAATCAACTTGTGCACAGGCTCCTGAGCCTACTGGGCTCTATTATATCTACATTTGAAACTGTATATAGTGTCAGCCGTCATCACATCACTGCCTAATGCATTCCATTTGTCAACTACTCTGACACTTAAAAAGTTCCTACTAATGTTCCTGTGGCTCATTTGGATACTATGTTTCGATCTATGTCCTCTTGTTCGTGTTCCACAAGTGTTAAACAGTTTATCTTAATCTACCCCTGTCAATTCAAGTGTGATAATGTGCTAGTGTATTATGTGTGATAATTTGCGATTGTAGTGAGTGTGATAATGTGCGAGTGCAGTGAGTGTGATATTATTCAAGTGCAGTGGGTGCTATAATGTGTGAGTGTAGTTAGTTTGACAATTTGCAAGTGCAGCAAAATGGACAAAGTGCAGGTGCAGCTAGTGTGAAAATGTGCAAGTGTAGTGAGTGTCATAATGGGCAAGTGAAGTGAATGTGATAATGTGCGAGTGTAATTAGTTTGATAACGTGCGAGAGAAGCGAGATGGACAATGTGCAAATGCTGCCAGTGTGAAAATGTGCAAGTGTAGTGAGTGTCATAATGGGCAAGCGTAGTCAGAGGGATAAAATGCTAATGTTGTGAGTATAATAATGTGGGAGTGTAGAGAGTGTATCAATGTGCAAGTGTAATAATGTAAGAGTGCAGTGAGTGTGACAATGTGTGAGTGTAGTGAGTGTGATGATGTGCGAGTGTAATAGTGTGCGAGTGTATTGAGTTTGATAAAGTGCAAGTGCAGCAAGTGTTAAAGTGTGCGATTGTAATAATGAAGGAGTGCAGTGAGTGTGCAAGTGTGTTAGTGCGATAATGGGCAAGTGCAGGGAGTATTATACTGTGCGAGCTTGATAATATGTGAGTGTATTGAGTGTGATAATATGCAAGTGTAGAGAGTGTGCTAATGTGTGAGTGTATTGTGTGTGATAATGTGTGAATACAAGGAGTGTGAAAATTTTCTAGTGAAGTGATTATTATTACATTGTGGGTCGTAATAATATTATTATGTTGCTGTGGGTCGACATATTGTCTCTTCTGGACAACCCACCAAACCAAAATCTCTGTAGAGTGCTTACCCTTTAATCAGGAGATCACCCCCGTACGTTTCTTGGTTTTGGAGAGGGGCTCAGCGTCACACATTCAGGGGATGCGGCTCCAACACTAGTTTCGTTGTCATGTTTACACACCCACTCGAGCCGACGTTACTCCCCACTCTCTCCTTATTTGGTATGATCTCTTCAATCCCCTTTTCTGAAATATTACTCTGTACTACCCTGTCCACAGCTATGGTTCTTGGTTCTTTCTCTATCTCTCTCTCTCTCTCTCTCTTTTCTACTTTCTGTGAAGCCTTACTAGGACAAGGGCAAACACCTGTTAATTACACAGATTTAATAACAAAACAGAACATATACAAAGCATTCACATATAATTCAAGGGAATAAATCCCCCTACACTTATTGTTATTATAACCTGGTTGCAGATCAAATCCAATATCAGCAGGACTCTATCAGTTACTTTTACCAAGTAGTAGCCCAACTCTGGGTTTGCCACTTATGCTACCAACCTCACCAAGTGAGTTAAACCTTGTAAAACAATTACGGCACTATAAAACTCACCTAGAGGGGTTTAAACCTTGTAAAACAAATTTGGCCTAATCAGCCCTAGAATATATATATATATATATATATATATATATATATATATATATATATATATATATATATATATATATATATATATATATATATATATATATATATTGTGACAATAATCTCTTTCTAGAGAGATTGAGCCTGCTCTTCCCTACCTCAAGTTATGTCCAGTTAACAAGTATAAGATGCTACATTCAAGATACGTCCACCGGTAGCACAAAACATTTTGACCAGGAGGCAAAACGTACCCAAGATCCCCCCCTACTCCACACACCCTCCACGCCGGCTTGTCGTCAACCAGCAAACTACTCGTTCCAGCCTGCCTGCTCCTGATTGGTGACTCGCCGACCGCGCACCTGCACACTGCACCTCCGCACCATCTACCTGAATCGACGTCGGAGCCCTGACTAGTTATCAACTTCAGAATATTCTTTGTGCTCTTAGAGTTGACATCTCTCTCTCTGGCATACTAAGCTCTCTGGCTTGTATACAAAGGGAGGTCTCAGCCATAGCCGATATTCTCAGCACCATTTCACATTATATATTTAATCTATTGTGTTTTCGCATTTATCTTTGTCATTTTATTGCACCCGAGATTTGTCTTTATTTTCATTTATGTTTAAAGTAAATATATTAAAGTTTCATTGTTCATACTTTGTGTTTTACGTGTTCCTCCCTCTAACTTACCATAGACAACAAGCAAGCAGTCTACCGTTTTTTTGTAAGTGTGACCAGGCATTGACACCTGCCATTGGAGGACTGCCGTACATCTACACTCCAACACTTTCCCGTCACATTTAATGGGGGCCTGTCCTAGGAGCTTCACTCAGGTACTAGTACCAGAACGTCAATTTGTGGTAAGCTTACTTCGTTTTGCTAAAGTAACTTTTCAATATTATCGTTAATTTTCATATTTATATGGTGCTGTGTGTATTGTGCATTCCGAGAGTAGCATATGGTGAGTGTGAGATAACTTTGGATTACGTGGTGACTGTAGGCCTCGGTCATTATCTTAATTGGTCATCTCTCCCTCCGTGTTATTACTCGTGTTTACCACCTTTTGTCCCTAGGAAATTTCTCACATTATCGGCAGATCATCATTGTGGTACCCTGGTACTTTGGTTTGTCTTCGGGTCAAAGCACCCTATCTTCTGCAATCCGACCGAAGGAGGATAAGAGGGCCATAGTTCCTCAAGCACGGACTTTTTTTTTTTTTTTTTATAAAAGAATACACAATGTACAAAACAGACACCCGCCGAAAGAACAAGTTATGAACATACACAGGACAATATAACAAAGGAAGTAAACCACGGATACACTAAACATACCCAACAAAAACCAAGAAAGAAAACACATGACACAAGGCACAAAAAAAAGAGAACCCAGAAACGGGGACAGTATTTACCACAAAAAACAGAACATGACATAAATAGCACACAATAGAAATAACATAAAACATAGGCACATCCACACAACCTTAAGTACAGAAATACAAAAGGAGAACGCACATACAAGCCCAGCCCAACAACCCAAACACAGGTGCATAAAAGTACAGAACAACAGGCCTCCGAAACCCCTAAGAGGCAAAATTACAAAACTACATTAAACAAAAAACATGGAAATACAGAACATTGAAAGTCAAACAGAAATAACTGAGTACATTTCTTTTTTCTTACTCCGTTTCCTCATGCATAATTAAAAAGACATAATACAAAGGCAGAACACAAAACACAAATCAAGAAAGAACAGATAAATAATACATAAATAGCCCAAGGCAAAGTACATGGCATATAAAAAGAGAAATAACAATCAGTAATGGCAAAAAGAACACTCATAACACAGGAACAGTAGTACATGAAAAGGGGGGGGGACAAAACATAAACCCGGGCACCCCCCCCCCACACAGAAAATCACAAAATACAGAAGAGGCACGCTCCAAAGACATAGGAGCATATAAGCATACATACCATAAAGAACAAAAATGCACAAAACATAAAACCCATACAAGGCAAACAAAAAGGCCCACGCAGGAGCCAGGGAAAACATAAAAACCACACCCACACACAAGCACACCCAAACGAACACACACCCACAGGAGCAACCACAACAGAAACAAAACAACCACACACACACACACACACACACACACACCCCCCGCCCAACCCCCGCCGAGGAGGCCCATCGGAGGACCGGGGACCTAAAACAAACCGGAACAAGACCCACCCAACCAACCCACAGCCAACATCCACGAGCCCAACCCACGACCAATCACTCAAAAGCAGCCCAACGAACATACGCACCAGTAAACCAACCACAAAAATCATCCGGAAAAGCACGCTGCAGCCACCACCAGGTGAACCGTAAGCGTCCTCTCAAAAACCCCAAAACCCTATCAACCCCATAACCCTCCCTCCGGCCAACCCACACACAATACACATAGTCAGCGACAAGAAGACAGTGCGTATTACGCGCCCGTCGAGAGCCCCGCGGAAAAGACAAAAACAAAAACGGCAAAAAACCACCCCGACATCCCGGCCCACAAACCACGGCCAACACAGCACGAAACCAATCAAGCAAACCACTCAGCCTCTCACAAAAGTAGAAAACATGTAACTGAGTTTCAGGCAAACCACAGTGGACACATGCGTCAGAGGCACGCAAACCCAGCATGCACAACCGGTCATTTGTCGCCAACGACAAATGCAACATGCGAAACAACAACTCCCGCTGCTGCGGTGCCAAAAACCGCGCCCCTAATGCCGCCCACACCTCCCCCCAATCCCAACACGGGAATAAAGACTCCACCCGCGGCTGAACACGACAAAATAGAACCCCATAAATCGCCTTCACTGAGAGAGACATATAACCCGGACAACGACAGACAGCCCGAAGAATGTCTACCGCCCAGGAGTAAACAGGAGGGGTACAAAAGGCCACCTCCCGACAAACACCGCAATCCACCAAAAAACTAAACCGGACCGAACAATAAAAAATACACAAAGCATTGAGCCCCCCACCCAACGCTAAACCCTAACGCAACGAGACCCAGAACAGCGCCCGAGCCCTGGTAAACACATCAGGAATACCAACCCCACCTTCCCGCACCGCTAACACCAACGTCGAGCGACGAACCGGGTGGTAGCGACCACACCACACGTACCTATAAACCTGACGTTCCAACCCCAGAGCCAGCCGGCGATCTAGGGGGAAACACCGAGCCACGAACCAGACACGTGACAGAACTTTACAAGTAACAAGCAATGCCTGCTGATAAATCGTTAACGGGCGCGCAGCCAACAACTCAACCGCAACACCAACACTACGAGAAACCGCACCCCAATTAAATTCCAAAGATCTCTCGTAAGAAGCGAACCAGGTGATCCCCAGAACACGCAGAGAGGAGACCACCGGAAACCAAGACCCCTCCCACACAAGGCGAGAGGACCACCCACCGATACCCATAAGACCAGATTTGGCACGATTGACCTGGGCCCCAGTGGCCAACTCAAACCTCTCAACCACGACCTGGACAGCCCGAACAGAACCAGCAGAGGCCACGAACAGTATCATCTGCATAACCGCAGATGGGTAACCGAAGATCAGAAGGCAGCCGGGGGGGACGGATCAACACACAAGCCTTGACCGCCCGAAAAAAAGGCTCCTGAAAGAGCACATAAAGGAGCATGGAAAGCGGACAACCCTGCCTCACCGAACGGCGTACAGGGAAAGGAGCACTCAAGAACCCATTGATGCAAACCCGACTGCAACACTGAGCGTACAACATACGCACCCAACGAACAAACAAAGGCGGAAAACCAAGCCGCTCTAACACACGAAAAACAAAAGCTAACGAAACACGGTCAAAAGCCTTAGACCAATCCAGGCAAAGCATCGCTGCTGACAAGCGAGAGCCCGACACGTACAGAAGCACATCCCGAAATAACGCATTGCACTGCAGTAACGAGCGACCTGGAACACCACAAAACTGTTCCACGGAAACCACAGACGCAACCACACGGCGACACCGACCAGCTAAAATCTTGGACAGGATCTTATAGTCCACATTCAACAAAGTAATGGATCTCCAGTTCGAGAAGAACCGCAAATCGCCCGGCTTTGGGAGCAGCCGCACAATCCCAACGCACTGAGACACAGGCAGAACGCACCCCCGGAGGCAAGTCCGGACCACCTCCAAAAGAACATCACCCAACACATCCCAAAAGGCAACATAAAACTCGACAGGAAGACCATCCGAGCCCGGCACCTTCCCGGAACGAAACGACCTCACCACATCGAAAAGCTCCCCCAACGAAATATCTTCCTCCAAACCAACACAATCAGCAGCAGACAACCCCGGAGCACAACCACCCAAAAAACCTTCCGCAATCGCGTCGTCCCCTACCACCTCCCCATAGAGCGCAACCAACTCCTGCCGCACATAATGCAACACACCACCGGTGTCCGAAACAACGGACCCATCCGGCCGTTGCAGAGCCGTAAAAAGATCACCGTCCCGCGCAGCCTTCACCTTCCCTAAAAGATAAGGAGAGAACCGTTCCCCGTCAACACGTTCACTCACACGAGCACGCACACGAACACCCTCGGCCCACTCATTCCGCAAACCACAAATACGCTCCTTACACTCCGCAATCTCCCCAAAACAGTCAATCCCAGCATTGTACCGCACATACAACCGCGAAAGCCTCGCCAGGAACAACCGCAGCAACCCAAACCTTCCAGCAGCCTCACGTTTGGCAGCCACCCGAAAAAACAACCGACATTGCTCCTTACACCACTCCCACCAATCTAAAACAGAAGGAAAATCACACCGCCGGGCGAGAACCCTGACCCACCAAACCCGAAACCGCCCACAAACCCTCGGAGAACGCAACAACCCACAATTCAGCTTCCACCACCCCGCGCCGACCCGTACCTGACTGGGCACACCAACCCGGACCACCACGAGACTATGGTCCGAGAAAGCAACCGGGACAGTGTGGAAAGCAAACACAGAACACCCCCCGCCAGTAACATACACTCGATCAATCTGCAAACGCGCCCCATGCGCAGCAAAAGTAAAGGACAACTCGCCCCCATAGAGCACAGCAGCATCCTTGAAACCGCAAGAACGCACCACCTCCAGCAGCGCACCCGAGACATTCTGCGGGCGGGCGCTACTACAGTCCCGCTCACTCGTCACACAGTTAAAATCACCACCAAAAACCATACTCCGCGTATCATGACGCAGGGAAGGGAGAAGCCCCACCCGAAAAAACTCCTCCCGTTCCCGACGGCGCGCCACCCCCGAGGGGGCGTACACCGTCAGGAACGGAAGCACAACCCCCAAAAACTCAACCCTCACAAACAAAACCCGCCCATCTTCATCCATCTCCGTGTGAAGCACGGAGAAGGAAGCCCTCCTAGAAAACAACATAAGCGTCCCCCCGAAGGACGTCCTCGGCGGGTTGAGCATAACATGAAAATGCGCACTTAAACACTGCAGCACAGACACCTCACGAACATTATGCTCCTGGATCAGAGCCACATCCTCACGCTGCTCCTGCAGAACATCCAACAGGCCCAACTGGACCCCAAGATCATTTAAACCACGAACATTCAAAGACGCACAGACAACAGAGGGCGCCATCGGGAGAACCTCAGGACACCCCCAACCCAACGTGTCCCCCAGGGGACACAACCGCACCCGCAGCGGGAGCCACATCCACACCACCAGGCTCAACCCCCTACCGCACCCTGGAAGACGACCGGCCAGGAACCGCCTTCAAAATCACAGGAGACACACCATGCGAAGAGGGCGCCCCAGGCGTCGAGGACACCATCCACAGTTTTTCCACTGCCTCCGCCGCCCCGAGCCCGACACCACGCTCAATGCCCCGCTCATCCCCAGATCCCGCTTCCGAAGGGGGAGGAGGAACCACTGGAGAAGCGGAGGGAGGAGCACCAGCCAAAGGCACACCGCCCGAAGCCTCGATCCTCTTCCCAGGGGGGCCCCTGCTGTGCGACCGATCCCTCGGAGCGCGCTTTCGTCGAGGAACAGAAGAGCCCAATGCAACCACAGGAGGCACAGCACAAGCGACATCAGGCGGCTGCGCCACGGCACCAGCATCAGGAACACCGCTAGGCTGGCCATCAGGAGACACAGTATCAACACCGCCCCTGGCCTCGGGAAGCACACTGGCCACTGCACACGGGTCGCCCGCCAGCACCACACCACACACGTCGGATTCCAAGGAGACACTCGGGTCGCGATGTACCTCCGCCGCCACCAGCATAGGCGCACCCGAAGCAGGAGCCGCGAGAGCATCAGAGTCAACAGACAGAGCAGAGGACCCAGCAGCAGACGGAGAGGTAGGGACAGCTGGGGACGACGCCTCCAGAGGCACACCCACAGAACCTGGGCCCACTGGGGGCGCCCCAGCCTCCGGCAGAAGTGGAAAATCATCCGCATGGAAAACCGATGGGTCCTCCGGGCGAGGGGCACGGCAAGCTGCAGCGAAATGGCCTACCTCACCACACCGGAAACAGGAGCGAGTCTGCCCCTGGTAAAACACACGCACATAAAACCCACACACAGCCACCCGAGAGGGAATAGCCCCAGAGAGCCGCATGCGCAAAGTACGGGCACCCATACGGAGCCCCTTCAGGCGCCCACTAAGCAGACAGGCATGACGCTGCCCCACCACCTCACCATACCGACGGAACGCGGCGGACAGCTCATCCTCAGGAAACTGCACCGGCGCACCATGAACGCTCACATACGTCAGGGGGGCCCCACGGATCGGAGACCTCCACCGTCACAGCAGAACCTGGAAGTACATGCGTCCGTGTACCCCATCGACGCACAAACAGCTGATACACCTGCGCCGAGGAGAACGTCACCGCCACCCGGGTAGGGGAAAGTTTCTCAACACCGTAGAGATCTTGGTACTCCACACGCATGACGTCCATAAGGGCAACCTCCACCAAGGGCCAGTCAACGGGGGCCGAGAAATCAAGCCGGGCGGTGTCGACCCGGCGAACACGGCCACCACTAGTCGACGCCATGACACCCGCCAGGCCCCGGCCAATAGCCGCACCACACCGTCAACAAGACGACCACCACGCAGCAGTTACAGGTCAACACTGACAGCCCGGGCCGAACGTCAGCGCCCTCCGGTAGCAGAGCGGCGAATTCAAGCATGGACTTCGTTGCTGAGTTGGGACCTTAGCAGCAGTTCTCGTCACCAGTTGACACTCGCACCCCTACACGTCGGTCAGAGATGATGATATTTACTTGGGTAGGGAATTGGCTTTCTTTTTACAGAGCACAAAGTTCGCTAATTCTGTAAGTATCATATTCATTTAGTGGGAAACCCTTGCTTATGTCCTATAGAGACTCGGCAAGGTATGCTTACATTCTTGTAGTACCTATTTCACTTTTGGAGCAATTAAATGTTTCATTTGTTTTAGAAACTCAGTTTCACTTATTTAGTAGGATTTTCTTGCCCTTATTCTCTTACACTGAGTACCAGGTACAAGATTTCCTGCGATTTTGATTGATTAATCATTTACCATCTTAAAATTAACTTTAATTGTTAGAGATTAAAATTCCACAGGATAATTACCAGTTGCCACTTTATCCTGTTTCTGACATTTACCATATCACAACTATATTCGTGTACATTTATTTGCTATCTTTAACCATGTTTCGTCTCCAAGCTTTCCGTAACGATCCAGCTGGTGAAATAGGGACCTTGTGTCGTGCCAAGAGGACTGAATTACAAACTCTTGCACACGAGTATCAACTAGATGTTCCCCATGGAGCCAACAAAAATGAATTAAATAACTTAATTATGGATCACCTCTTAGATGAAGGGACAATTGACTTTGAAACTCACGAAACTTATTCTATTGCAGATAAAAATGATTTGGCAACTATGAAACTCAAACTAGAACTTGCAAAGCTCGAGAGGGAGCAACAGCAAGCAGCTCTTCAAATGAGGGAACGCGAGGCGACCCTGAAGGAAAGAGAAGCTGCAATGAGGAAAGAAGAAGCTGCAATCAGGAAAGAAGAACAAGAACGAGAGGCGGCCTTAAAGGAACGTGAGATGGCCCTATTCAGAGAGCGTGAGCGAGTACAGCTTGAAGCAAAACAACGCCACCTGGAGATACAACGCGAGCATGACAAACAGCAAGCGGATATAGCTATAGAATGTCATCAACGAGAACTCACGTTGGAGACTACACACCACACTCAACGCCAGCAAGCTACCGCCAGTCTTCCAGTAAGTTTCAATGTCTCTCATGCAAGTAAGTTAATGCCACCATTCGTTGAGACAGAGATTGATGTTTTTTTACCACCTTTGAGACCCTAGCTAATAAACTTAGCTGGCCTGCTGATCAATGGTCTACCCTTCTCAGAGTGCATCTTACAGGTAGAGCTGCAGTTACTCTCAGTACCTTAGCGTCTGAGAATGACTACCAGACCTTGAAGCAAGCAGTTTTGGACGCCTACCTTCTCCACCGAAAGCTACAGACGAAAATTCCGTGACCATCTAAAGGCAAGTACCACCACCTTTCAAGAATTTGCCAATACCAAGAAACGATATTTTATGAAATGGCTGGAAGCAGCACATGTCTCTAGATTTGGAGAACTCATCAACCTCATGCTAGTTGAGGAATTCTTGAGACGTGTTCCCCCTTCCATCCGTTTATATTTAGCAGATAAAGAAGAAACCGACTACATCAAATGAGCGAAGTCGGCTGACACCTACAGCCTCATCCACCGGCTGACACCATCACCACCTCCCAGTAAGAAGTCTTGGTACAGTTACGATAAAGTGAGTACAGATGAAGCGAGATCACAATTGTATTGTAAGTATTGCAAACTCTATGGACATACCATAGATAGATGTGTGAAGGCTCAATACAAGAGCAATGAATCTACTATACCCAAACAGACTCCTCCTAAGTCCGGTAAGCCTGTGATGAATGTTGGTGTTCATGGTAATGATCTTTCTCTCTTCAGTAAACACCTGTATCCTGGAACTGTCTCTACCAACGGTACAGATTCGGAGGGACGTTTCAAATTGAAGATCTTGAGGGACAAAGCGGCTGTTCAGTCCATTATATTGAAATCGGCTGTGCCTAACATCACCTACACCGGAGAAACCGTCCTTATCACTGACCTCACTGCTACTACTCCGTATCCACTCGCCAGAGTCCACCTGGATTGTCCCTTCGTGACCGGTGAAGTCCAAATCGCCATCAGGAAAAAGCCTTTTCCAATGCCTGGAGTGCAACTTCTCATGGGCAACGACTTGGCAGAAGATCTGCAACCGTCCAACCTGATCATCACGGACAAACCCCAGGTGTCTACTTCTGTAATGGATAATCCCATCTTTGAATATGTTACAGCAGAGGTTCTAGAAAGTGATAAAGTTTCTCCTCCGGTTTTGGTGACCACCCGTGCACAAGCTGCACGACCGCTAGCAGCTGACTCTACTGCTACCGCTGTCCCTCAAGACCCTCAGATTCTACCTCCTAATCTTACCAGTTTGGAGTTCCGTAAGTTACAGAGGGAAGATCAATCATTAACACCATTATTCTTCCAGGCTGAGACTCAACCTGACAGTATCCCTGGGTTCTTCCTAGAGAAAGAATTGCTCTACCGCAGATACAGACCCAGCAAGCTGAAGGAGGATGACGATTGGGCCAATGTCGAACAACTAGTGATTCCCACCAGCATACGGCCCGATATTCTACACCTGATCCACGGAGCTCTTTCTCACTATGGTTTTAACAAAACCTACCACGGAATCAGACAAGACTACTACTGGCCAGGTATGGTAAAAGACGTTAAAAAGTACGTACAACAGTGTCATACATGTCAGATGGCAGGTAAACCTAACATCTCTATTCCCCAGGCTCCACTAAAACCCATCCAGGTGCCTGCGGAACCTTTCCACAGAATCATCATAGACTGTGTTGGTCCTTTACCTCGGACCAGTTCTGCCAACGCATATATAATAACTATCATGTGTCCTACCACCAGATTCACTATAGCAGTTCCTGCAAAGAACATTACGGCTGCTACTGTAGTGAAACAGCTATTGAAGATCTTCACCTAGTATGGATTTCCAAGAGAAGTTCAAAGCTACTGCGGCACCAACTTCACCAGTGATCTCTTCAAGAAGACACTGCAGGAGTTCAACATCACACAGGTACTGTCCAGCCCCTATCATCCTGCTTCACAGGGTTCTCTTGAACGTAGTCATCAGACAATTAAAGCACTCCTAAAGAAATTCTGCAATGACACCTTGAAGGACTGGGATAAACAACTTGATCTCATTATGTGCATTTTCAGAAGTCTCCCTAATGAGTCTCTAGGAGTATCTCCTTATGAGATGCTCTACGGACGTAAGTGCCGTACTCCTCTCAAAGCTTTCAAAGACTCTCAATGTAATACCACCTTCAGTGACCCTCAGAATGTGCCTCAGTTTCTTCAAAACTTAAAACACATTCTAGAGAGAATACGTAAATTTGCTAATAACAACCTATTGAAAGCTCAGGAGAGGATGAAGACTCATTTTGACCAAAGCAGCAAATTAAGGAAATTTAAAACAGGAGCCTTCGTGTTGGCATATTTTCCTATCCCAGGTTCTCCATTGCAAAACAAGTTTTCAGGACCCTACCGTATCAAGGAGTGCAGGAACAACCACAACTACGTTCTTGCGACTCCAGATAGGCGGCGGAAGACCCAGTTGTGCCACGTCAACCTCCTGAAGCAGTATCAAGGTATTCCCCCCACTGTGTTGGTATCAGTTCCTACATTTAAAGAGCCATACCTCCACAGTGAAACCTTCCCTGCTTCTCCCGAAAGCATTAACACTGAGACGGTGCTTTCCAAATCAGAAATCCTACCTGATCTTCATCCCAATTTACAGGACTATAATAGAGTTCTTTTGCTATGTTCTAATACTATTCTCGCCTCGCCAGATATAACGAAGCCTTTCATCCTCCATGTCGACGCCAGTGGTACCAGCATCGGGGGTGTCCTGATGCAACAACGAGGCGAGGAAATTCTACCTGTTAGCTACTACAGCTACAAGGAACTACAGCACGATCGAAAGGGAGCCACACTCCATCGTCCGGACCTTGCAGCACTTCGAATCGTCCCTGCAAAGTGCTCGGTCTACCACCATCTACTCGGACCACAATCCCCTACGCTTCCTGCAGCAAGCCCAACTCAACAATCTACAGCTTCTACTATGTGCTTGATACCTGCAGAATTTCAACCTGGAGATTTCTACATCAAGGGTCCAGACATCATAGCAGACGCCCTCTCCAGAGTCTATGAGGTGGAGGCTGCTCCACCAATCGCTCTACCACCTGAAGACATAACTTCACCCGGAAACGCAGGCTTCGGGGGAGAGTTGTGACGATAATCTCTTTCTAGAGAGATTGAGCCTGCTCTTCCCTACCTCAAGTTACGTCCAGTTAACAAGTATAAGATGCTACATTCAAGATACGTCTACCGGTAGCACAAAACGTTTTGACCAGGAGGCAAAACGTACCCAAGATCCCCCCCTACTCCACACACCCTCCACGCCGGCTTGTCGTCAACCAGCAAACTACTCGTTCCAGCCTGCCTGCTCCTGATTGGTGACTCGCCGACCGTGCACCTGCACACTGCACCTCCGCGCCATCTACCTGAGTCGACGTCGGAGCCCTGACTAGCTATCAACTTCAGAAAATTTTTTGTGCTCTTAGACTTGACATCTCTCTCTGGCATACTAAGCTCACTGGCTTGTATACGAAGGGAGGTGTTATGATCTCAGCCTACAGGAGAAACGAGTCTCCCTCCTTGAGAGTTATTCAGCAAGCCTAACCTAACTAGAAGGTCTAGAAAATATTGAGGTAATAATCCATATGTAAAATAGTTGCTTGGATATGTGTAACAGTTTGAGATTATGGGCAATGAAGAAGAAAACAGATAAATGACTGGCGAGGAGATGTGGACATTTTGCTGGAGGCGTGAGGCTCGCTTCCGGAGGACCTTTACCTCACTTGAGTGCCAGACATCGCAGGGGGAAGCCGCGCTCCGTTTCAGCTCCCGCCAGAAGGGAACCCCTAGTGATATATCTCTAAGAGAAGAGAAGTGTGCAGACGTGCCAGCTGTGGAATTGAGCTGAGAACGTTGTGGTGTCAAGTCTTGGACGGCGAGGAGAGTTTAATAAGCTGCTCAGAGGCATTTTCGTGGGCTGTGTGGAGCGCCCTGACCAGACGCCGACAGAGGGAAAGCGCCCTCGATCAGTTAATCTGTGGTAAGCACGATATACGCCAGTTCATAGTGATTGCTTGTAGTTGGTCGTGTGCCCAGCGACAGTAGCGATGTTTATTTATAAGTTAGACATGTTTTAATAAGGCAGAAGGCCTGAAATAAGAGAGTGGAGAGGGAGGAACACGGAGCGACGTCCATCCCCTCTGAGAGCTGGCGGGCGACTGAGGGAGCCTGGCTCCTGACGGAGGAAGACCCTCCCAGCGAGTGAGGACCGCCGCCAGGCGAGGTGGAGTATGGACCCGCCCAAAACGGGGGAGTCCACTCTCACTGTATATAGAGGACAGATAGAGGTTGGAGGCAAACATATTGTGTGATTATTTTTGTTCATGTGTTAATGGGGAACATTTTTATTGGAGTGTCGATGGGTTGCAGGTTTGTCTTTGGGGAAGAAGTTGCTGAGAGCTTCGAAGCCAGCAGATGAAGTAGCTGATGAGACTCCAAGGTAGTGGAGCAGAGGACCTCGAGCTGTGAGGAGAAACAGCAGTGAAGAGGAGTGTCACGTGCTTCTGTAGAGGTGGAGAAGCACCATAGTTGCTCGGGGAAACTTCATGGTGTAGCAGCCAAGAGAGCTGTGGAGGACCCTAGCAGAAGGGTGAAGCACCGTAGTTGCTCAAGGAAACTTCATGATAGCAGCCTGGAGGAGCTGCAGAGGATCCTGGTAGTGAAGCCCGGAAGAACCTAAGGATATTAGGGTAGTGAACTTCCAGAGGTGGAAGGGAAGTTCTGGTGGATTACTTATAGGGAGTTGATAGTGTTTGGTTGTCATTAGCGTGCAAGACGCAGTGAGAGGTGAGTGACTGTTTGCATTCTTATGTCAAGGAGGGTTTTATACTGAAGTTTAGAGTTACAGTCGTAGGCTGGCTTACCTACAGATGTATGAGTTCCAGGACTGACAGTGATCGATTGATCATTGTTGTGCATCAATGAACATTTATACTGATATATGTTATTGCATTCAAATGCTGATGTTCTATATATATATTATCTTGCTGATGGTGCAACAGTGTATGTAGACTTGATCAACTTGAGGTGGTTGATAGTATCAGGTGGTGAACCAGGAGATAGGATACCACTTGATAAGCTGATGATAGAGTTCTGATGGTGTTGGAGTGCAACCTGATTGTAATATTATAGAGTATAGGATTCATTATTATCATATGTGTGTATGTATTGTATATGTGCTTCGTCCAGTAAATGTATCCCAATTTGCTGGTGTTTGCCCTTGTCCTAGTGAGGCTTCCCAGGAGGTAGTAAAGAAGGAGAGAGAGAGAGAAAGGACCAAGAACCACTGCTGTGGACAGGGTAGGAGGTAATACTAGTAAGTCATAGGGGATTGAGGAGATCATACCTCATAAGGAGAGAGTGGGGAGTCACAGCGGCTCGAGTGGGTGTGTGCACGTGACAACGAGGCTAAGTGTTGGAGCCGCATCCCCTAAACGTGTGACGTTGAGCCCCTCTCCAAGAGCCAGAAGTGCCAAGGGTGATCTCCTAATATAAGCACTCTACCGAGTTGTGGGTTGGGAAGTCCATAGAGAAGGATCAACGACGACAACACCAACCAACCCACAGTCTGTAATAGAGGTCTCAGCCATAGCCAATATTCTCAGCAATATTTCACATTATATATTTAATCTATTGTGTTTTTGCATTTATCTTTGTCATATTATTGCACCTGAGATTTGTCTTTATTTTCATTTATGTTTAAAGTAAATATATTAAAGTTATATTGTTCATACTTTGTGTTTTACGTGTTCCTCCCTCTAACTTACCACAGACAACAGGCAAGCAGTCTATCTATTTTTTGTAAGTGTGACCAGGCATTGACACCTGCCATTGGAGGACTGCCGAACATCTACACTCCAACACTTTCCTGCCACAATATATATATATATATATATATATATATATATATATATATATATATATATATATATGACAATGTCAGACCACGGAGGAAAAATGAAACAGGAAATTTCCTTAAGTACTTTCGTATATTAAATACATCTTCAGAAGGTCATTTTACAGATCGAGTGATGGGTATAAATAGGCAGGAAGGAGTGGTGAAGTAAGGTGAGGTACAATACTTGGACAACGCAGACGGCCCATTGGCCCATCAGATGCACCCAATTGGCACATCCGATGTAGCCCAATGGCCCATCTGATACAGCAGACATACAAGCATAATAATTATTATTATGCTTGTATGTCTGCTGTATCAGATGGGCCATTGGGCTACATCGGATGTGCCAATTGGGTGCATTTGATGGGCCAATGGGCCGTCTGCGTATATATATATATATATATATATATATATATATATATATATATATATATATATATATATATATATATATATATGTCGTACCTAGTAGCCAGAACGCACTTCTCAGCCTACTATGCAAGGCCCTATTTGCCTAATAAGCCAAGTTTTCCAGAATTAATATATTTTCTCAAATTTTTGTCTTATGAAATGATAAAGCTACCCATTTCATTATGTATGAGGTCAATTTTTTTTATTGGAGTTAAAAATAACGTAGATATATGACCGAACCTAACCAACCCTACCTAACCTAACCTAACCTATCTTTATAGGTTAGGTTAGATTAGGTAGCCGAAAAAGTAAGGTTAGGTTAGGTTAGGTAGGTTAGGTAGTCGAAAAAACATTAATTCATGAAAACTTGGCTTATTAGGCAAATCAAGCCTTGCATAGTAGGCTGAGAAGTGCGTTCTGGCTACTAGGTACGACATATATATATATATATATATATATATATATATATATATATATATATATATATATATATATATATATATATATATATATATATATATATATATATATATATATATATATATATATATATATATATATATATAATATATTAGTATATTTTGGTAGCAGTTTTTCCTGTAGACATATATTATTAAATATGACCGAAAAAGTAAGATTAATAATTCTAACACGAATTTTCTCAATCTTTCGTACATTACGCTTCACTGTTGGAGGTAAATCAAAAATCAATTCTACAAAATTCATTTTTATTTCTAGTCTGACGCGACACGGGCGCGTTTCGTAAAACTTATTACATTTTCAAAGACTTTAGTTCACAAATACACAACTGATTAGAACTTACGTATCTCCGATTTTATATCTACATTTGAGTGAGGTGGGAGGGGTGATGTGGCATTAACACAAGACAGAACAAGAGGGGATATTAATAGGGTATTAAAAGTATCAACACAAGACAGAACACAAACAATGGGTATTGAATAGAAGTGTTTGTAGAAAGCCTATTGGTCCATATTTCTTGATGCTTCTATATTGGAGCGGAGTCTTGAGGTGGGTAGAATATAGTTGTGCAATAATTGGCTGTTGATTGCTGGTGTTGACTTCTTGATGTGTAGTGTCTCGCAAACGTCAAGCCGCCTGCTATCGCTGTATCTATCGATGATTTCTGTGTTGTTTACTAGGATTTCTCTGGCGATGGTTTGGTTGTGGGAAGAGATTATATGTTCCTTAATGGAGCCCTGTTGCTTATGCATCGTTAAACGCCTAGAAAGAGATGTTGTTGTCTTGCCTATATACTGGGTTTTTTGGAGCTTACAGTCCCCAAGTGGGCATTTGAAGGCATAGACGACGTTAGTCTCTTTTAAAGAGTTCTGTTTTGTGTCTGGAGAGTTTCTCATGAGAAGGCTGGCCGTTTTTCTGGTTTTATAGTAAATCGTCAGTTGTATCCTCTGATTTTTGTCTGTAGGGATAACGTTTCTATTAACAATATCTTTCAGGACCCTTTCCTCCGTTTTATGAGCTGTGGAAAAGAAGTTCCTGTAAAATAGTCTAATAGGGGGTATAGGTGTTGTGTTAGTTGTCTCTTCAGAGGTTGCATGGCTTTTCACTTTCCTTCTTATGATGTCTTCGATGAAACCATTGGAGAAGCCGTTATTGACTAGGACCTGCCTTACCCTACAGAGTTCTTCGTCGACTTGCTTCCATTCTGAGCTGTGGCTGAGAGCACGGTCGACATATGCGTTAACAACACTCCTCTTGTACCTGTCAGGGCAGTCGCTGTTGGCATTTAGGCACATTCCTATGTTTGTTTCCTTAGTGTAGACTGCAGTGTGGAAACCTCCGCCCTTTTCCATGACTGTTACATCTAGAAAGGGCAGCTTCCCATCCTTTTCCATCTCGTAAGTGAAACGCAGCACGGAACTCTGCTCAAATGCCTCCTTCAGCTCCTGCAGATGTCTGACATCAGGTACCTGTGTAAATATGTCGTCAACATACCTGCAGTATATGGCCGGTTTCAAGTTCATGTCGACTAAGACTTTTTGCTCGATGGTACCCATGTAGAAGTTTGCAAACAGGACACCTAGGGGAGAACCCATGGCGACCCCATCTACTTGCTTATACATGTGCCCATCCGGGCTCAAGAAGGGTGCCACTTTAGTACAAGCTTGGAGTAGTTTCCTCAGAATATTTTCTGGCATGTCAAGAGGAGTACAGGCTGGATCACGATACACTCTGTCGGCTATCATTCCGATTGTCTCGTCCACAGGTACGTTGGTAAACAGCGATTCTACGTCCAACGAGGCTCTTATCCCTGTGGCCCGTGTGCCCCGCAGTAAGTCAACAAATTCCTTTGGAGACTTCAGGCTGAAGGCGCAAGGAACATAAGGAGTCAGCAGGCCGTTGAGTCGCTTCGCCAGTCTGTACGTGGGTGTGGGTATCTGGCTAATGATTGGCCGAAGTGGGTTTCCAGGCTTGTGCGTCTTGACATTTCCATACGCATATCCAGGTTTATATTCCCCATTAATCTTAATTATTAGAGAATTATTAATCTTACTTTTTCGGTCATATTTAATAATATATGTCTACAGGAAAAACTGCTACCAAAATATACTAATATTAAAACGCACGACCCAGCAGCAAGGAATCAAGCCTTCACGATAAAATATCGCCAGGATCTGATTCGTGATCAGATATACAAGGCAGAGAATGAAATCAAAGACAACAAAACGCAACTACTTCATGCTACAAACGAGTGGAGAAATAGCAACATCGACCATAGTATCCGTACCCGCATTGAACAACACCTCGACATCCTCACAGACCAACATCACCTCAGCACTGAAACAAGGATTATCAAGAAACTAACAACATTATATGGAGGACCTATGGCAATTCCACGACCAAGAGATGGCTTCCTGAACCTTGCAGGAATTAACCACACTGAGGACCAAGTCACTCTCCTAATAAAATATGTCATTCTTAAAAAAGAATCTTCATTCCCAATATATGTCATTCTTAAAAAAGACGAATATCTGGCGAAAATGAACATCATACTCTCTGACCAAACTAAGTTCCAAAGGGTAACGAAGGACACTACAGCCGAATTAAAAGCAAAGGTCAACAAACTGATCGAAACTGTGAACGCCAAGAAATCCGGACTCCACCTGCCAAAGATCATTGGGGAATATAAACCTGGATATGCGTATGGAAATGTCAAGACGCACAAGCCTGGAAACCCACTTCGGCCAATCATTAGCCAGATACCCACACCCACGTACAGACTGGCGAAGCGACTCAACGGCCTGCTGACTCCTTATGTTCCTTGCGCCTTCAGCCTGAAGTCTCCAAAGGAATTTGTTGACTTACTGCGGGGCACACGGGCCACAGGGATAAGAGCCTCGTTGGACGTAGAATCGCTGTTTACCAACGTACCTGTGGACGAGACAATCGGAATGATAGCCGACAGAGTGTATCGTGATCCAGCCTGTACTCCTCTTGACATGCCAGAAAATATTCTGAGGAAACTACTCCAAGCTTGTACTAAAGAGGCACCCTTCTTGAGCCCGGATGGGCACATGTATAAGCAAGTAGATGGGGTCGCCATGGGTTCTCCCCTAGGTGTCCTGTTTGCAAACTTCTATATGGGTACCATCGAGCAAAAAGTCTTAGTCGACATGAACTTGAAACCGGCCATATACTGCAGGTATGTTGACGACATTTTTACACAGGTACCTGATGTCAGACATCTGCAGGAGCTGAAGGAGGCATTTGAGCAGAGTTCCGTGCTGCGTTTCACTTATGAGATGGAAAAGGATGGGAAGCTGCCCTTTCTAGATGTAACAGTCATGGAAAAGGGCGGAGGTTTCCACACTGCAGTCTACACTAAGAAAACAAACATAGGAATGTGCCTAAATGCCAACAGCGACTGCTCTGACAGGTACAAGAGGAGTGTTGTTAACGCATATGTCGACCGTGCTCTCAGCCACAGCTCAGAATGGAAGCAAGTCGACGAAGAACTCTGTAGGGTAAGGCAGGTCCTAGTCAATAACGGCTTCTCCAATGGTTTCATCGAAGACATCATAAGAAGGAAAGTGAAAAGCCATGCAACCTCTGAAGAGACAACTAACACAACACCTATACCCCCTATTAGACTATTTTACAGGAACTTCTTTTCCACAGCTCATAAAACGGAGGAAAGGGTCCTGAAAGATATTGTTAATAGAAACGTTATCCCTACAGACAAAAATCAGAGGATACAACTGACGATTTACTATAAAACCAGAAAAACGGCCAGCCTTCTCATGAGAAACTCTCCAGACACAAAACAGAACGCTTTAAAAGAGACTAACGTCGTCTATGCCTTCAAATGCCCACTTGGGGACTGTAAGCTCCAAAAAAAACAGTATATAGGCAAGACAACAACATCTCTTTCTAGGCGTTTAACGATGCATAAGCAACAGGGCTCCATTAAGGAACATATAATCTCTTCCCACAACCAAACCATCGCCAGAGAAATCCTAGTAAACAACACAGAAATCATCGATAGATACAGCGATAGCAGGCGGCTTGACGTTTGCGAGGCACTACACATCAAGAAGTCAACACCAGCAATCAACAGCCAATTATTGCACAACTATATTCTACCCACCTCAAGACTCCGCTCCAATATAGAAGCATCAAGAAATATGGACCAATAGGCTTTCTACAAACACTTCTATTCAATACCCATTATTTGTGTTCTGTCTTGTGTTGATACTTTTAATACCCTATTAATATCCCCTCTTGTTCTGTCTTGTGTTAATGCCACATCACCCCTCCCACCTCACTCAAATGTAGATATAAAATCGGAGATACGTAAGTTCTAATCAGTTGTGTATTTGTGAACTAAAGTCTTTGAAAATGTAATAAGTTTTACGAAACGCGCCCGTGTCGCGTCAGACTAGAAATAAAAATGAATTTTGGAGAATTGATTTTTGATTTACCTCCAACAGTGAAGCGTAATGTACGAAAGATTGAGAAAATTCGTGTTAGAATTATTAATCTTACTTTTTCGGTCATATTTAATAATATATATATATATATATATATATATATATATATATATATATATATATATATATATATATATATATATATATATATATATATATATATACATATATATATATATATATATATATATATATATATATATATATATATATATATATATATATATATATATAATATATATATATCCATATATATATATATATTATAAATATATATATACATATTATATATATATATATATAATATGCGAACAAGCCTGAACGGTCTCCAGGCATATATGCAACTGAAAACTCACACCCTATAATTGACTCGAACCCATACTGCCAGAAGCAAGCTGCAACTAATGTACATAATCCCTTAACCACTCGACCATCACGACCGGAAAAAAGAGGATGGTAGCCGAAGCAAATTCCCCATCCTCCTGCCGGTACTCTGATGGTAATCTTGGGCATGGTATTTTATCAAATCTAATTCTTAGGGGCACACGTGAGGAACACAAATGCGAAAAAGCCTGTACGTTCTCCAGGCATATATGCAACTGAAAACTCACACCCCAGAAGTGACTCGAATCCATACTGCAAAAAGCACTCTGCAGCTGATGTACAGGATACCTTAACCACTCGACTATCACGACCGGACAAAAGAGGATGGCTGCTGATGCTAATTCCCCATCCTCCCGCAGGCACTCTGATAGTTATCTTGGGCATGGTATTTTATCAAATCACCTCATTCTTTGTGGCACACGTGAGGAACACAAATTTGAACAAGCCTGAACGATCTCTAGGCATATATGCAACTGAAAACTCACACGCCAGAAGTGACTTGAACCCATACTGCCAGAAGCACTCTGTAACTGATGTACAGGATCCCTTAACCACTCGACCATCACGACCGGACAAAAGAGGATGGAAGCCGAAGCTAGTTCCCCATCCTCCTGCCGGCACTCTGATGGTAATCTTGGGCATGGTATTTTATCAAATCACCTCATTCTTAAGGTCACACGTGAGGAACACAAATGCGGACAAGCTTGAAGAATGTCCGGGCATATATGCAACTTAAAACTCACACCCCAGAAGTGACTCGAACCCATACTGCTAGAAGCACTCTGCTACTGATGTACATGATCCCTTAACAACTCGACCATCATGACCGGACAAAAGAGGATGGTAGCTGAGGCTAATTCCCCATCCTCACGCTGGGACTCTGAGGGTTATCTTGGGCATGGTATTTTTATCAAATCACCTCATTCTTTGGGTCACACGTGAGGAACACAAATGCGAACAAGCCTGAACGGTCTCCAGGCATATATGCAACTGAAAACGCACACCCCAGAAGTGACTCGCGCCCATACTGCGAGAAGCACTCTGCAACTGATGTACAGGATCCCTTAACCACTCGACCATCATGACCGGACAAAAGAGGTTGGTAGCCGAGACTAATTCCCTATCCTCCCGCCGGTACTCTGAACGTAATCTTTCGCATGGTATTTTATCAAATCAGCTCATTGGCAGGCGATGTGTCACAATAACGTGGCTAAAGTATGTTGACCAGACCACACACTAGAAGTTGAAGGAACGACGACGTTTCGGTCCGTCCTGGACCATTCTCAAGTCGATTTTGATGAGGAGGTAGAGACAGGCAATAAATAGGCAAGAGAGAGCTGAGGAGAAAGGTAAGGTGTAGGGGATAGCAGTAATAATGAGAGCTGCAGAGAGCCTATTGGCCCATACGAGGCAGCTCCTATTATAACCACCGAATGAAAAGTAGATAGGAATAAGAAGAGGATAGCAAGGGAGCGTAGGAGAAGACAACGAACCAAAAAAGGGGAGAAGAGAGAAAGAAAAGGAAAGAGAAAGAAAGATAAATGGAAGGGTAAGCTTATGTTAAGTCACGTTTGTTAGAAAGATTAGAGCATTTGAGTATATACTGTGAAAGGGAAGAGTCCACAGCAACAAAGCCAGGACTCAAGTTCATGTTGGGTACATTGTGTATGAGCCGAATCTACAAGACGGCGTCTGTGTAGAGTAGAGGCAGGAAAGATTATTTTGGAGGAAGACCAATCAATGGAATGATTAGAATCCCTCACATGGCAGAAGAGACGTCGTCGTTCCTTCAACTTCTAGTGTGTGGTCTGGTCAACAAAAATTACCTCATTCTTTTGGGCATACGTGAGGAACACAAACGCGAACAAGCGTGAACGGTCTCAAGGCATATATGCAACTGAAAACTCACACCCCTGAAATGACTCGAACCCATACTCCAAGAAGCACTCTGCAACCGATGTACAGGATCCCTTAACCACTCGACCATCACGACCGGACAAAAGAGGATGGTAGCCGAGGCAAATTCTCCATCCCTCCGCAGGCACTCTGATGATAATCTTGGGCTTTGTATTTTATCAAATCACCTCATTCTTTGGGGCACCCTTGAGGAACACAAATGCGAACAAGCGTGAACGGTCTCCAGGCATATATGCAACTCAAATCTCACAACCCAGAAGTGACTCGAACCCATACTGTCAGAAGCACTCTGCAACTGATGTACAGGATCCCTTAACCACTCAACAATCACGACCGGACAAAAGAGGATGGTAGCCGAGGCTAATTCCCCATCCTCCCGCCGGCACTCTGATGGTAATCTTGGGCATGGTATTTTATCAAATCACCACATTCTTTGGGGCACACGTGAGGAACATAAATGCGAACAAGCATGAACGGTCTCCAGGCATATATGCAACTCAAATCTCACACCCCAGAAGTGACTTGAACCCATACTGCCAGAAGAACTCTGCAACTGATGTACAGGATCCTTTAACCACTCGACCATCATGACCGGACAAAAGAGGATGGTAGCCGAGAATAATTCCCCATCCTCCCGCCGGCACTCTGATCGTAATCTTCGGCATGGTATTTAATCAAATCACCTCATTCTTTTGGGCACACGTATTAACCAGTATTAAGAAGACCTCGTCTTGGCAAGTTGTGAAAGACAGGGGTCTTAAGAAGACCTTGGCAAAACCGACAACTAATAGCCTACACCTAAGGACTTTTAACGCATTTGACGTATTAGAGGACGAATGCTGTGTTCAACGAGGAGGCAAAGACAAAGTAACGAGGAGCATTGAAGCGCAGGTCCCTCAAACTGCTCGAAAGGAAAAGGGAGAATCGAAGCGGATTTTGGTTGTGGGAGATTCCCAGGTGAGGTATTTAGACAGAACGTTTTGTGCCAGATAGAGGGGGAACAGATTAAGGATTTGCTATCCGGGAGCTGGAATTGGTGATATTGTTGGAAACATGAATGATATTTTGATGGGAAATGGAAACAAACCCATTATTTGTATTAGTGCAGGGGGTAATGATGTTGGACGAGTTAGGAGTGAGGAGCTAATACAGAGATTCAGGACAGCCATTGAATTAGTTAGGAGCAAGGGAGGAATCCCGAACAAGCCTGACAATATGACAAACTTAACAATATGCCTTCAGCCGAACAAGTCTATGTGGGTGGGGACGAGGACAGGTTGATAAGTTTAGCAGTTACCAAAGAGGATGTTCTTAAACAAATAGTAAAACTCAAACCAAACAAATCCCCAGGGCCCGATGAAGTGCTTGCCAGGGTGCTTAAAGAATGCAAAGAGGAGCTTTGTGACCCACTGTCAACCATATTTAATAAATCAATAGAGTCAGGCAGAATGCCAGAGAGATAGATCACTTGCGTCTAACTATCGACCAATTAGCCTAACGTCTATTGTGGGAAAGTTACTCGAATCTATAATAGCAAATAAAATTCGTCTTCATCTTGAAAAACATAAATTAATAATTGAGTCGCAACATGGTTTTATAAATGGCCGTTCATGTTTAACAAATTTGTTATCTTTTTATTCTAGCATAGTTGAGGCAGTTGATAGTGGTAAGGATTGTGATGTTGTGTACCTTGACTTTAACAAAGCTTTTGATACAGTGCCACATGAAAGACTGATTAAAAAGATAGAGTCTCATGGTATTGGGGGTGCTATATTAAGCTGCATTAGGGCATGGCTATACCAAAGGAAACAGAGAGTTAGTATAAATGGAGTCAAGTCAGAGTGGGAAAATGTTGTAAGTGGAGTGCCTCAAGGATCTGTCCTGGGACCTCTGTTGTTTATAATATATATAAATGATTTAGATTCAGGTTTGAGTAGCAACATTGGCAAATTTGCCGATGATACGAAAATCGGTAGGGAAATTAATTCGGAGGAGGACTCACTATCACTTCAAGTTGATCTAGATAGGGTTTTGAAATGGTCAAAGGATTGGCAGATGCAGTTTAATGCTGATAAATGTAAAGTTCTGAGGTTAGGTAATGATGATAGAGTTACAAGATACGAGCTAGATGGTGTTGAGATTGCGAAGACGGATTACGAAAGGAATCTGGGAGTTATGATTAGTAAGAATTTAAAACAAAAGGATCAATGCATAAATGTTCGTAATAAGGCAAATCGGACACTTGGATTTATTAATCGAATCGTTAGTAACAAGACACCTGGTGTGGTTCTCAAGCTATATCTTGCTCTAGTTAGGCCCCATTTAGATTATGCAGTTCAGTTTTGGTCGCCATATTATAGAATGGATATAAATTCACTTGAACGTGTCCAGCGTAGGATGACTAAGTTAATTCCCCAAATTAGAAATATTTCATACGAAGAAAGATTAACAAAGTTTAAGTTGCGTTCACTGGAAAGGTGAAGAGTTAGGGGTGACATGAGAGAGGTTTACAAGTGGGTGAATGGACATAACAAAGGGGATATTAATAGGGTATTAAAAGTATCAACACAAGACAGAACACGAAACAATGGGTATAAATTGGATAAGTTAAGATTTAGGAAAGACTTGGGTAAATACTGGTTCAGTAACAGGGTTGTTGATTTGTGGAACCAATTGCCGCGTAACATTGTGGAGGTGGGGTCCCTCGATTGTTTCAAGCGTGGGTTGGACATGTATATGAGTGGGATTGGGTGGTTATAAATAGAAGCTGCCAAAGGCCTTTAGGCCTTCTGCAGTTACTTTTGTTCTTATGTTCTTATGTTCTTACGTGAGGAACACAAATGCGAATGAGCGTGAACGGTCTCCAGGCATATATGCAACTGAGAACTAACACCCCAGAAGTGACTCAAACCCATACTGTCAGAAGCACTCTGCAACTGATGTACAGTATCCCTTAACCACTCGACCATCATGACTGGACAAAAGACGATGGTAGCCGAGGTTAATTCCCAATCCTCCCACCGGCACTCTGATGGTAATCTTGCGCATGATATTTTATAAAATCACCTCATTCTTTGGGGCACACATGAGGAACACCAATTCGAACAAGCATGAACTGTCTCCAGGCATATATGCAACTGAACACTTACACCCCAGAAGTGACTCGAACCCATACGGCCAGAAGCACCCTGCAACTGATGAATAGGGTTCCTAAACCACTCTACCATCACGACCGGACAAAAGAGGATGGTAGCTGAGGCTAATTCCCCATCCTCCCTCCGGCACTCTGATGGTAATCTTGTGCATGGTATTTTATCAAATCACCTCATTCTTTGGGGCACACGTGAGGAACACAAATGCGAACATGCCTGAACAGTCTCCAGGCATATATGCAACTGAAAACACACACCCCAGAAGTGACACGAGCCTATACTGACAGAAGCACTCTGCAACTGATGTACAGGATCCCATAACCACTCGACTACCATGACCGACAACAGAGGATTGTAGCCGAGGCTAATTCCCCATCCTCCCTCCGGCACTCTGATGGTAATCTTGTGCATGGAATTTTTTCAAATCACCTCCTTCTTTTGGGCACACATGAGGAACACAAATGCGAAGCAGCCTGAACGGTCTCCAGGCATATATGCAACTCAAATCTCACACCCCAGAAGTGACTCGAACCCATACTGCCAGAAGCACTCTGCAACTGATGTACAGGATCCTTTAACCACTCGACCATCATGACCGGACAAAAGAAGATGGTAGCCGAGGTTAATTCCCCATCCTCCCGCCGGCACTCTGATGGTAATCTTGGGCATGGTATTTTATCAAATCACCTCCTTCTTTTGGGAACACGTGAGGAACACAAATGTGAACAAGAGTGAACGGTCTCCAGGCATATATGCAACTGAAAACTCACACCCCTGGAGTGACTCGAACCCATACTGCCAGAAGCACTCTGCAACTGACGTACAGGATCTATTAACCATTCGACTATCATGACCGGACAAAAGAGGATGGTAGCCGAGGCTAACTTCCCCATCTTCCCGCAGGCACTTTGATGGTAATCTTGGGCATGGTATTTTATCAAATCACCTCATTCTTTTGGGCACACGTGAGGAACACAAATGCGAACCAGTCTGAACGGTCTCCAGGCATATATGCCACTTAAATCTCACACCCCTGCAGTGACTCGAACCCATACTGCAAGAAGCACTCTGCACTTGATGTACAGGATCCCTTAACCACTCGACCATCATGACCAGATAAAAGAGGATGGTAGCCAAGGCTAACTTCCCATCTTCCTGCCGGCACTTTGATGGTAATCTTGTGCATGGTATTTTATCAAATCACCTCATTCTTTGAGGCACACACGAGGAACTCAAATGCGAACCAGCGTGAACAGTCTCCAGGAATATATGCAAATGAAAACACAAACCCCAGAAGTGACTCGAGTCCATACTGCCAAATGCACTCAGCAACTGATGTACAGGATGTCTTAACCACTCGACCATCACGACCGGACAAAAGAGGATTTTAGCCGTGGCTAAGTTCCCATCTTCCCGCCGCCACTGATGGTAATCTTGTGCATGGTATTTTATCATATAACCTCATTCTTTGTGGCACACGTGAGGAACATAAATGAGAACAAGCATGATCGGTCTGCAGGAAAATATGCAACTGAAAACACACTCCCCAGAAGTGACTCGAACCCATACTGCCAGAAGCACTCTGCAACTGATGTACAGGATCCCTTAAACACTCGACCATCATGACCGGACAAAAGAGGATGGTAGCCGAGGCTAATTCCCTATCCTTCCGCCGGTACTCTGATCGTAATCTTTGGCACGATATTTTATCAAATCACCTCATTCTTTGGGGAACACGTGAGAAACACAAATGCGAACAAGCGTGAATGGTCCCCAGTCATATAAGCAACTGAAAACTCAACCCCAGAAGTGACTCGAACCCATACTGCCAGAAGCACTCTGCAACTGATAACAGGATTCCTTAACCACTCGACCATCACCACAGGACAAAAGAGGATGGTAGCTGAGGCTAATTCCCCATCCTCCCGCCGGCACTCTGATGGTAATCATGGGCATGGTGTTTTATCAAATCACCTCATCCTTTGTGGCACACGGGAGGACCACAAATGCAAATAAGCTTCAATGGTCTCCAGACATATATGCAACTGAAAACTCACACCCCTGAAATCACTCGAAGCCAAACTGCCAGAAGCACTATGCAACTGATGTTCAGGATCCCTTAACCACTCAACCATCATGACCGGACAAAAGAGGATTGTAGCCAAGGCTAATTTCCCATCTTCCTGCCGGCACTCTGATGGTAATCTTGGGCATGGTATTTTATCAAATCATCTCATTCTTTGGGGAACATGTGAGGAACACAAAGGTGAACAAATCTGAACGGTCTAGAGGCATATATGCAACTCAAAACTCACACCCCAGAAGTGACTCGAACCCATACTGCCAGAAGCACTCTGCAACTGATGTACAGGATCCCTTAACCACTCGACCATCACCAAGGGACAAAAGAGGATGGTAGCTGAGGCTAATTCCCCATCCTGCCGCTGGCACTCTGATGGTAATGTTGGGCATGGTATTTGATCAAATCACCTCATTCTTTGGGCACACCTGAGGAACACAAATGCGAACAAGCCTGAACGTTCTCCAGGCATATATGCAACTTAAAACTCACACCCCAGAAGTGCCCCATACCCATACTGCCAGAAGCACTCTGCAACTGATGTAGAGAATCCCTTAACCACTCGACCATCACGATCAGACAAAAGAGGATGGTAGCCGAGGCTAATTCCCTCTCTAGTGTAATAATTATTCTTTCAGTCCATTATTGTAATTTAACAATATTCTTATTTAACTCTTGAATAATAATTATTCTTACAGTCCTTTAATGCCCTATAAATAATTCTTGATGATTACACCATTAATAGGCACTGGTATCTCAGTCCATTTTATTGCTTTAATTATCTGTTTCCCTTTTCAGTATAAACGGTGGTCCTTCGAGTATTTCGATTTAATTAATTAAATATCATTATATAGAGAGTTAGATTTCCCATAACTCCTGCCTGTCTCTCCAGCTCATGCACCAGCCTCTTATGGGATACTGTGTCAAAGGCTTTCCGATAGTCCAAGAAAATGCAGTCCGCCAGGCTTTCTCATTCTTGCTTAATCTTTGTCCCATGGTCGTTGAACTCGTTTAAGCCTGTAAGGAAAGACTTACCCTCCCTTTGAGCCCATGTTGGCGATCTATCACGAAGTCCCTTCTCTCCAGATGTTTTACTAGATTCTTTCTCACGATCTTCTCCATCACCTTGTATGGTATACAAGGCAAGGACACTGGTCTGTAGTTCAATGCCTCTTGCCTGTCACTCTTTTTTGTATATTGGGACCACATTAGCCATCTTCCATATTTCTGGTAGGTCTTCCATCTCCAGTGACCTACTATACACTATGGAGAGTAGCAGGCAGTGCCTCTACACACTCTTTCAATACCCATGGTGAAATCCCGTCTGGACCCACAGCTTTTCTCACATCCAGATCCAACAGGTGTCTCTTGACCTCATCTCTCGTAATTTCGAACCCTTTCAAGGCCGCCTGGTTTATTGCCCCATCTCCTAGCACAGTGACCTCACCTTGTTCTATTGTGAAGACCTCCTTGAACCTCTTGTTGCATTCTTCACACACCTCTTTGTCATTCTCTGTATACCTGTCCTGTTATATATACCGCTGTTTTCCTCCATATGTGACTATGGAGTAGCTTTGGTTCGGTCTTGTCTTTGCTTGCTATTGCGTTTTCATAATTTTTCTCTGCTTCTCTTCTCACACTAACATTCTTATTCCTGGTTCTCTGTTATCTCTCTCTGCTTTCTGGTGTTCTGGTATTTCGGAAGCTCGTCCACGCTCTTTTGTTCAGTTCCTTTGCTTCCATACATGCCTTATTAAACCATGGATTCTTCTTTTGCTTCTCATATTTTTCTTTTTGGGGCGGGATGAACCTGTTTACTACCTCCTGACTCTTTTGGATGACACAGTCCATCATGTCTTGTACAGATATTGTTGTAAGGTCTGTGTCCCATGGTATATCCCTTACGAAACTTTTAATCTCCTCATAATTTCTCTTTCGGTATGCCAGCCTTTTGTTTCCTAGTTCTTTTTTTTTTTTGGGGGGGGGGGTAGATAAATCCTAGCTCTTTGAGCATTTGAGTGTGGCCAGGGAGGGTTTGGGGTAGAATGGGGGGGGGGGTATCTATGCAGAGGAGGGTGGTGGAGTTGTCCTCCTCTCTGGTGCTACTGGGTTGCTGGTTGTGGGTTCCCCCCCCCCCTCACCTCTGGAGATATTGTGTTGGGAGCTGTGATTTCCTGGTTTTCTCCTCTCGCCTGGCACTTTTTCCTTGCTTCTCCCACCATGGATCTCTCCTCCCTCATCATGTCCCTCTGGAGGAATACTTTTTTTTAATTCTCCTACATATTGGAGATGGTTCATCTTTGTTAGAATCTTCTCCTTTGTTTTCTTGTTTGCAAACACTATCTTTAACACACGGTCTCGGTCCTTGTTGTACCAGCCTAACCTGAAAATCTTCTCAAAGCTATTCTCAGCCCTTTCCATTTCTAGTGCCTTCGGTATTTCATTCACTGATGCTCTGTCCTTATCATTCCATTCTGTCCTATTGGAGCCTTCCTGCTCTTTAATACCCACAGCAACCACTGATCTTTTTCTTTCCAGCAGCTGACTAGTGGAGCATGCCACTTCCTTGTGAGGTGGCTGCTTTCATGGCTACTTCCATCTGTCACGAATCTTATTACGATTCTGCCAATTCTCCCGAACCTCGTATCAAGTTCTTGTTTTCTCTACGTAAATATTGATGTCAGTTGTATAAGATTTGTGTATATAGATATACATACATTATATATATATAACATACATAGCTGGGTAGTGTGTGTAAGGTTTGTTTTGGTGGTGGATGTCACGTGAAATTAGCCGTGTGGGCGGTTGACAATATTTGGGAATGGCCAGGGCGATTGTTGGTAAATCAATTGCCTATAGTTTTATATTTATTTATTCCCATATTTGGTAGCCGTAATATTTCAAGGAATGTGAGACCAGTAATTACAACTCTTAGTTAATAATGTTGGAGTTTAGGGCTGACCTTTGTAAATAGAATGTTCACAATGTTCATGCGAACGTTAATTGGTGGTTGGGTAGACGGTTAGTCGACGTTGGGCCTGCGGACCACGTCCTGGGCAGTAGAGTGGCGGCTGCGGTCGAGTGCAGTTGTGTTTAAGCTAAGTTCTTGGTTTTTGTTATTTTAAGTCCATATATATATTAATTTATCTGGATAGACAATTTTAGAGTATTTATGGCTTACTCCATATTCTGGTGATAGTGCTCAGGTCTCAAATAATGACTTGCATTCTATAGTATTACATGCTGATAAATATTTCTGGCTACTATTTATTTAATGGTTGTTAAGTTGTCACCCTTAGGAAAATATATTGTTCTCCCGTTTTTATACAGTGATTAATTATACCCCTAGACACCTATTGGCATGGCAGATTTTTATTTGTTCTTTACACTGTGGGGAGAAGAACATTATTTAGTCTCAAGGGTCGTGACACCATCACTGTGGGCATTACTCATTACTTCCGAGTCATTTTTTTAGCATTTCTACAAATGTTCCTTTTACAATGGCATTCCCTTCCAATGTACTATTTCCATCTTCTCCTTGGATGATTATCTGAGTCTCAGCATAAGTATTGCTCTCTTTGAGGGTTTTAATCTCCTCCTTTGCGGCTGTCAGCTGGCTTTGCAGGTTGCTTATTTCATTCTTAATTCCTGCATCATTTCCTGCATCTCACCCCTGATATCCTCCAAAATCTGCGTGAACATTTCCTTCCTCTGGTGACCTTCACTTTTCCCTGTTCTCCTGTTTCTTCTAACTACCATGTTTGCCCCTGTTCCTATTTTGCTGTGACTAGGGTTTGCCAGAAGGGGAGGAGAGAGAGAGAGAGAGAGAGAGAGAGAGAGAGAGAGAGAGAGAGAGAGAGAGAGAGAGAGAGAGAGAGAGAGAGAGAGAGAGAGAGAGAGAGAGAGAGAGAGAGAGAGAGCGAGAGAGGTGAGAGGGGGAGAGGGTGAGATGGGGAGGGAGAGTGTGTGTGTGATTGGGAGTGTTTGTGTGGGACTGTGTGAGTGGGAGTGCGTGAGAAGACAAGGGAGTCAGGGGGCGGGTGTGTGGGGAGTGGTGTTGGCCTGAGGGAGGAGGGGAGGGCTTAAGAGTGGAGGGTGGAAAGTAAGTGTGTGTGTGTGTGTGTGTGTGTGTACTCACCTAGTTGTACTCACCTAGTTGTGCTTGCAGGGGTTGAGCTCTGGCTCTTTGGTCCCGCCTCTAAACCGTCAATCAACAGGTGTACAGGTTCCTGAGCCTATTGGGCTCTATCATATCTACACTTGAAACTGTGTATGGAGTCAGCCTCCACCACATTGCTTCCTAATGCATTCCATTTGTCAACCATTCTGACACTAAAAAGGTTCTTTCTAATATCTTTGTGGCTCATTTGGGCACTCAGTTTCCACCTGTGTCCCCTAGTGCGTGTGCCCCTTGTGTTAAATAGCCTATCTTTATCAACCCTGTCGATTCCCTTGAGAATCTTGAATGTGGTGATCATGTCCCCCCTAACTCTTCTGTCTTCCAACGAAGTGAGGTTCAATTCCCGTAGTCTCTCCTCGTAACTCATACCTCTCAGCTCGGTTACTAGTCTGGTGGCAAACCTTTGAACCTTTTCCAGTTTAGTCTTATGCTTGACTAGATATGGACTCCACGCTGGAGCCGCATATTCCAGGATTGGTCTGACATATGTGGTATATAATGTTCTGAAAGATTCCTTACACAAGTTTCTAAAGGCCGTTCTTATGTTAGCCAACCTGGCATATGCTGCTGATGTTATCCTCTTGATATGAGCTTCAGGGGACAGGTCTGGCGTGATATCAACCCCCAGGTCTTTCTCTCTCTCTGACTCTTGAAGTATTTCATCTCCCAAGTGATACCTTGTATCTGGTCTCCTGCTTCCTACTCCTATCTTCATTACATTACATTTGCTTGGGTTAAACTTTAACATCCATTTGTTCGACCATTCCTGCAGCTTGTCCAGGTCTTCTTGAAGCCTCAAGCTGTCCTCCTCTGTCTTAATCCTTTTCATAATTTTGGCGTCGTCAGCAAACATTGAAAGGAATGAGTCTATACCCTCTGGGAGATCATTTACGTATATCAGAAACAGGATAGGTCCAAGCACAGAGCCCTGTGGGACTCCACTGGTGACTTCCCGCCATTCTGAGGTCTCACCCCTCACTATAACTCTCTGCTTCCTATTGCTTAGGTACTCCCTTATCCACTGGAGCGCCATACCAGTTACTCCTGCCTGTTTCTCCAGCTTATGCAACAACCTTTTATGGGGTACTGTGTCAAAGGCTTTCCGACAGTCCAAAAAAATGCAGTCCGCCCATCCTTCTCTTTCTTGCTTAATCTTTGTCACCTGATCATAGAATTCTATCAAGCCTGTAAGGCAAGATTTACCCTCCCTGAACCCATGTTGATGGGTTGTCACGAAGTCTCTTCTCTCCAGATGTGTTACTAAGTTTTTTCTCACAATCTTCTCCATCACCTTGCATGGTATACAAGTTAAGGACACTGGCCTGTAGTTCAGTGCCTCTTGTCTGTCACCCTTTTTAAATATTGGTACTACATTAGCAGTCTTCCATACTTCTGGTAGGTCTCCCGTTTCCAGTGACCTACTATACACTATGGAGAGTGGCAAGCTAAGTGCTCCTGCACACTCTTTCAATACCCATGGTGAGATTCCATCCGGCCCAACAGCTTTTCTCACATCCAGCTCCAATAGGTGCCTCTTGACCTCATCTCTTGTAATTTCGAACCTTTCCATGGTCACCTGGTTTGCTGCCACCTCTCCTAGCACTGTGACTTCTCCCTGTTCTATTGTAAAGACCTCCTGAAACCTTTTGTTGAGTTCTTCACACACCTCTTTGTCATTCTCTGTGTACCTGTCCTCGCCCACCCTAAGTTTCATCACCTGTTCCTTCACTGTTGTCTTCCTCCTGATGTGACTGTGTAGCAGCTTTGGTTCAGTCTTGGCTTTATTAGCTATATCATTTTCATACCTTTTCTCAGCTGCTCTTCTCACACTAACATACTCGTTCCTGGTTCTCTGGTATCTCTCTCTACTTTCTGGTGTTCTGTTATTACGGAAGTTCCTCCATGCCCTTTTGTTCAGCTCCTTTGCTTTCATACATTCCCTATTAAACCACGGATTCTTCCTTTGCTTCTCTGTTTTTTCCTGTTGGGCTGGGACAAACCTGCTAACAGCCTCCTGACATTTTTGGGTGACATAGTCCATCATGTCTTGTACAGACTTGGTTCCGAGTTCTGTGTCCCAATGTATATCCCATAGGAATTTATTCATCTCCTCGTAGTTTCCCTTTCGGTACGCCAGCCCTTTGTTTCCCAGTTCTTTTTTGGGGGTGATAATTCCTAGCTCAACCAGGTACTCAAAGCTCAATACACTATGATCACTCATTCCCAAGGGGGCTTCCAACTTAACTTCCCTTATATCCAACTCATTTAGGGTAAATATCAGATCAAGCAAGGCTGGTTCATCCCCTCCTCTCGTTCTTGTCGGTCCCTTGACGTGTTGACTTAGAAAGTTTCTTGTTGCCACATCCAGCAGCTTAGCTCCCCATGTGTCTGGGCCTCCATGTGGGTCTCTGTTCCCCCAATCTATCTTTCCATGGTTGAAGTCTCTCATGATTAGTAGCCTGGATCCGTTCCTGCTAGCCACAGAAGCTGCTCTCTCTATTATATTGATGGTGGCCAAGTTGTTTCTATCATATTCCTGTCTGGGTCTTCTGACATTCGGTGGGGGGTTATATATGACTACTACTATAATTTTCTGTCCTCCAGTTGCTATGGTGCCTGATATGTAGTCACTGAAACCTTCACAGTTCTGAATTACCATCTCTTCGAAACTCCAACCTTCTCTCAGTAGCAAAGCTACACCACCTCCTCCTCTCCCTTCTCTCTCTTTCCTCACTACATAGTAGCCCTGTGGAAACACTGCGTTTGTTATGGTGTTTGTTAGCTTTGTTTCTGAGAGTGCTATTATGTCTGGGTTTTCTTCTAGTGCCCATTCTCCGAGTTCACTTGTTTTATTAGTAATTCCATCTATGTTAGTGTACATTGCCTTGAAGCTCACTTTCTTCAGTTCATTTTCTTGTCCCTTTCTTGGCGAGCATACTGCTGGTGTGGGAAGCTTTTCAGTGGGTGAGATGATCTGTGAGGTGGTTTGCAGGGTTTCCTGTGTGAGGTGGTTTGCAGGGTTTGCAGGGTTTCCTGTGTGTGCGTGCGTGCGTGCGTTCGTGCGTGCGTGCGCGCGCGCGCGCGTGTGTGTGTGTATGTGTGTGTGTGTGTACTCACCTAGTTGTACTCACCTAGTTGTGCTTGCAGGGGTTGAGCTCTGGCTCTTTGGTCCCGCCTCTCAACCGTCAATCAACAGGTGTACAGGTTCCTGAGCCTATTGGGCTCTATCATATCTACACTTGAAGCTGTGTATGGAGTCAGCCTCCACCACATCACTTCCTAATGCATTCCATCTGTCAACCACTCTGACACTAAAAAAGTTCTTTCTAATATCTCTGTGGCTCATTTGGGCACTCAGTTTCCACCTGTGTCCCCTAGTGCGTGTGCCCCTTGTGTTAAATAGCCTGTCTTTATCAACCCTGTCGATTCCCTTGAGAATCTTGAATGTGGTGATCATGTTCCCCCTAACTCTTCTGTCTTCCAACGAAGTGAGGTTTAATTCCCGTAGGCTCTCCTCGTAGCTCATACCTCTCAGTTCGGGTACTAGTCTGGTGGCAAACCTTTGAACCTTTTCCAGTTTAGTCTTATGCTTGACTAGATATGGACTCCATGCTGGAGCCGCATACTCCAGGATTGGTCTGACATATGTGGTATATTGTGTTCTGAAAGATTCCTTACACAAGTTTCTAAAGGCCGTTCTTATGTCAGCCAACCTGGCATATGCTGCTGATGTTATCCTCTTGATATGAGCTTCAGGGTACAAGTCTGGCGTGATATGAACCCCCAGGTCTTTCTCTCTCTCTGAATTATGAAGTATCTCATCTCCCAAATGATACCTTGTATCTGGTCTAGTACTTCCTACCCCTATCTTCATTACATTACATTTGCTTGGGTTAAACTCTAACAGCCATTTGTTCAACCATTCCTGCAGCTTGTCCAGGACCAAGACAAGTCTTGTTTTGTGTGTGTGTGTGTGTGTGTGTGTGTGTGTGTGTGTGTGTGTGTGTGTGTGTGTGTGTGTGTGTGTGTGTGTGTGTGTGTGTGTGTGTGTGTACTCACCTAGTTGTATTCACCTAGTTGTGTCTGCAGGATCGATTATTGACTCTTGGATCCCGCCTTTCGAGCATCAGTTGTTTACAGCAATGACTCCTGTCCCATTTCCCTATCATACCTGGTTTTAAAACTATGAATAATATTTGCTTCCACAACCTGTTCCTGAAGTGCATTCCATTTTCCCACTACTCTCACGCAAAAAGAAAACTTCCTAACATCTCTGTGACTCATCTGAGTTTCAAGCTTCCATCCATGTCCCCTCGTTCTGTTACTATTCCGTGTGAACATTTCGTCTATGTCCACTCTGTCAATCCCTCTGAGTATTTTATACGTTCCTATCATGTCCCCCCCCCTCTCCTTTCTTGTTTCTAGTGTCGTAAGGCACAGTTCCCTCAGGCGCTCCTCATACCCCATCCCTCGTAGCTCTGGGACGAGTCTCGTTGCAAACCTCTGAACCTTTCCCAGTTTCTTTATATGCTTCTTCAGACGGGGATTCCATGATGAGGCGGCATACTCTAAGACTGGCCTCACGTAGGCAGTGTAAAGCGCCCTAAATGCCTCCTTACTTAGGTTTCTGAATGATGTTCTAACTTTTGCCAGTGTAGAGTACGCTGCTGTCGTTATCCTATTTATATGTGCCTCAGGAGATAGATTAGGTGTTACGTCCACACCCAGGTCTCTTTCACGCGTCGTCACAAGTAGGCTGTTCCCCTTCATTGTGTACTGTCCCTTTGGTCTCCTATCTCCTAGTCCCATTTCCATAACTTTACATTTGCTCGTGTTGAATTCCAGTAGCCATTTCTCTGACCATCTCTGCAACCTGTTCAGGTCCTCTTGGAGGATCCTGCAATCCTCATCTGTCACAACTTTTCTCATCAACTTTGCGTCATCCGCAAACATCGACATGTAGGACTCTACGCCTGTAAACATGTCGTTACATATACAAGAAATAGAATTGGTCCCAGCACCGATCCTTGAGGTACTCCACTTCTAACTGTTGGCCAGTCCGACTTCTCGCCTCTTACCGTAACTCTTTGGCTCCTTCCTGTTAGGTAGTTCCTTATCCATGATAGGACCTTTCCCCCCACCCCCGCCTGCCTCTCGACCTTGAACAGCAGTCTCATGTGCTGTATTGTATCAAAGGCTTTTTGGCAGTCCAGAAATATGCAGTCTGCCCAACCATCTCTGTCCTGTCTTATCCTCGTTATTTTATCATAGAATTCCA
>NC_091201.1:15660878-15743378 GCF_040958095.1 Procambarus clarkii
CGCCCCCGAGGGGGCGTACACCGTCAGGAACGGAATGACAACCCCCAAAAACTCAACCCTCACAAACAAAACCCGCCCATCCTCATCTATCTCTGTGTGAAGAATGGAGAAGGAAGCCCTCCTAGAAAACAACATCATCGTCCCCCAGAAAGACGTCTGTGAAGGAATGAAGATTCCCTCAGCTAGTTTTCCTAGTTTTCTAGATTAGGCCAGTCGCTCTAGGGACTCTAGTCAAGAACTTTTCAAACTAACATACACATGTGGGGTGTTGGATGAAAGCTCATGCTATGGACTATCATTTGAGGCTAGCCAGAAGTCTGTAATTACTCTGTAGAGGAAGTTACAGACTTTTCCTGTTTCTGTGAAAATAGGATGGGAGTTGAGAGTGAGTGGTGTGAGAGGATACTTGACTCTCAAACCGTTAGAGGTGGTGGGGAAAGTGGGGTGAACGTTGCCCCCCCCCCCCCACCATGTGAGACATTGCGCCATTGTCTTTAGGCCTCCCCCTCCTTGTGACGTCACGGGACGCCTGAGGGTGAGGGGCGCCTGTGATTGGTTTAGGCATCTCTGCTCCTAGCTGAGTTTTGGAACGAACAGCTGTGATTGGGAGAGGCGTGAGGGAACAGTGCCGGCTTAGTGCTGATTGGTCAACATAGATAGGGGGAGAGATGGGCATTTTGAGTTCCCTTAGCCCGCCAATTCTTCAGTCTGAGCTGGGCAGCGAATTGAGAAAGACGTACCTGGGTGGGGGTGGTGCTGCCACCCCCACCCCCCGTTAATCGCTGGGTCATCCCTTGTTACTCATCGTGGATGGCACTCCTACCATCCTGGGTTGTGTCAAGGCCAAATTTGTGTGAAATTGGGTCCGATGAGACAAACTAAGAGACAGTTACAGTGTTAACCCATAAGGCAGCTGGCCTCATGGTGTATCAGAATGATCCCTCATCCCTCGGGTCTGAGTATCCTGTCGAGTGTTAATGGACAATGGACAACTGGTGGAATAAGGGCAGTGGAAGTGAGATGTTATTACAGGCCCCTGTTGGACTTTGAATTCCACCTGGCGGTGTCCATTTGGTGACGCCGCCGGCCATTGTCACCCGAGTGTACGAGTGAGCATGCTGGTTTGATGGGAGTGTAGGTGATCTCCCATCCACGTGTGTATGCCGGTGAGCGCCTGCCAGCCAGCCCGAGCCGCCCACCTTGGCCAGCCGCCAGGCCACCCCGGCCAAACCCCCACCCCACCCCGCGCACCAGCTCAGCCCGGGTGTGGTGCTGTGATGTCACGCGCTACCCGTGGTCACATGTTTTGGCCACTTTCCCTTTACATTCTAGGGCCACACCTAAGTCGACGCACGAGGAGCGAGCTAGGTGTTTACAGCCAGAGAGGTAGTGACCAGGGAAATGATTGTTGAGGATTTAAAGAAACGTGAGTACAATTGTGTAACAGTGTCTCAGGACTATTGGAAATTCCAGTAAAAGCTGTGTTGTCCCTTAGCCCTGCCAGGCTAGGCAAGCAGCTGAGAGACAGCTGTCAGTGGCACGTCCAGGTGACTGGTAGGATGGTACCTGGAGATGGATGTTGTACACAGGACCACACTGAAGATATATAGCTATATATAAGTATGTAGACTGACTCGGGTATGTAACCGGTCAGTGTAGAGATCAACCATATAAATGATCCAGTTGTCGATTCTATATAATCGGTCAGACTGCATTAATGCCATAGAGTACCGCATGTAATATTATATCATTGCAGAGGTAGGCAGGCAGTGTTGCAGGCATGTTGGTGGATACCCTGAGGTCTGTGTAGTTAGGGATACATTTATCTGGTTTATAATTAATTTTATAATTTACATTGATTATGTGAATGCTATTTCTATGTGTTCATTTGCATGTTTTTATGTACTGTGTTGTGTGGTGAGTCAGTAGATGAGATTGCTGACTGATTGCCTAATGATGTCATTAGCATGTGGGGTATGCTGACGGCATCATTATGCTGTAGGTTTGTGCAGTGTTGTTCTCAGGTATTAAATATTACTGCCCTAGGAACTGTGTTGGGGCTTTAAGGGGCCTCTTTGATTATTCAGGGGAATTCACAGTACTTAATGAGAGCAAGCAATTGATTTGTTAATTGCCTAATTAAGAGAATTAGTGCCAGCTGTCCGCATAGCGATGGTGCTTTATATTAACGTAAATTGTCTTGCTGAAGTAGTCCCTTGCAACGGTTGCAAGATAAAGTGGGGCAGTAATATTGGTATACTCTAGTTGTTGTATAACCGTGTGTCATTACTGTATGGGTACAGTAATTAACGAGATGCAGTAGCCGCAACCGTATGTGGGCAGTGCATTTATGTTGTGTTGCATGCCATTGTAGTGTGACCTATGTAACACTGGGGTTACTTTATTTCTTTAAGTTGTGTTGAGAACTTAAGGATTCAGTGAGTTAATTAAAGGGGTAATTAACTGGATCAGGGGTGCACATTTATTGTTGAGTGAGTGAGAGCTGTTATAGGAGAACAGTGTTGAGCTTGAGCGAGATACGTCTCGGGTGCAATTAATTGTCCGTGTGACAACTAATTGACCACTCTAGCTAATTATGTAATTAGCCTTCTCATCATGAATTCATGTAGTGGGAGAGGATCTGTCAGAGTCTGTCAGTATTTGTGTTAACGTAATTTGCTCAACACTAATTACCTTTCTGGGGGTATAGCAATTAGTGACTCATGATAATTAGTGGTGTAATTAACGTCTGGGGTCTTGAGGACTCAGAGGACTCGGTATAGCGAGGTCATGGAACTTGCACAAATCGTTATATTAATCATATCCTGTCTGAGGACAAGTGGATAAAGATGCACTCATTGTTAATTAGGGGGAGTAATTAACTCCTCTCCCGTGAATTCACAGTATTTGATGAGACCTGCTTAGGCAGTGCAGAGTGAGACATATTTAGGTATGATTAATTATCGGTCCTGGTGACAGTTAATTAATTGCTCAGAGTTAATTAGGGTAATTAACACTCAGTAAAGTAAATTTTGACACAGACTGTTGAGAAGCACCAAGTTAGGGTAGGCTTAGTTAACGTAACTCAATGGGGATGTAATTAGTGGTCCGTTTGATCTTAATTAAGAATTACTCACTGAATACTTGCAAGAAGTCAAGTGTGATGTAATATAAGAGAGTTTTGAGTTATTGTTAACAAGATGACTTGTGTTAAGAGAGACAAATGTTAATGATTAACGTAGAGTACCATCATGTTGTTGTCAATGAGAGACAATTGGTCGTGATTAACGTAGTACTTTGTTGCTGACTGCTGTGATCAGTCAATTAACGTAATTAATCACATAATCAGTTTGGTAATTGATTAAGGCAATTTCTTTTGTTTATCGTCTGGTGACGAGAGTAAAGTAACTTAGGGATTGCTGGAGCTGTGTCCTAGAATCCCACCTTGTCTGACTTTGTTTACTGTTTACAGTGCAACTTCTTGTAGGGAGTTGCAAAGAGTGTTCACATTGGTTGTGATAGGGGGAGTCACTGTTGGACTACCCGCCTAGTTACGGGGGTCACTCCTGTTTGGAAGGAGGACCGTTAAGCTTGTGATTATTGTATCTGTTACAGGGTAGCCGTGACAATATTGATGGCAAGCTTGTGTCATCAGTGGGCATCATTGTTCAATTAGTTCACTTGTCAGCCCGAAGTGTCAGCAGGATGGAGCCTGCTGTCATTTCTCGAGGGGCTGTTGAATAGCTGTGTTGCAATTGCCACTGGATGGACAATAACGTAACCACTCGCTGTGGTGTAACTTAGTCTGTGATATTTTTTTGATTTGCAATATTGCGTCATCAGTGGGCACACCTGTGTTCAGGTTAGTTCAGTGTGCAGCTGCACAGCAAGGGTGGCTAATTAGCTGTTTGTTATCGTGCCACTGGATGGACATTAACGTAATGTAAACTCGGTAATGTAGTAGTTTAGTCTTTTGTTATTTATAAATTGTTTTGTTATAGAAAACGGTCTTTGATGTCAACCCTTCAACCATTCGTTTCCACTCATGTTCTGCTTTATACGATTGAATGTTGATGTGATCTTGATATGACGGCTGTCAGTGGGAATTCGAATTCCAATTCATAGCGCCACATCAAATATAAATATTTGATTGTGAGAACCCGTCGGTTACCCTTTATTAGTTTTAACGTCCTGTTTAACTAGGAGGAACCAGCGGCCTATTGTGGACAGGTTTTCATCCCTAGTGGTGGAAGCCAGGCGGTTTGCTCCCGCTTTTCCTTTTTCTATTGGACTCATGCTTAATTGCCGTGAGCAGCCTTTAAACTTGTAGTCCACCTCCTAAGGGAGGTAGGCGTAGAAAAAAATCTCACAACGTCTTCGGAGGGTTGAACACAACATGAAAATGCACACTCAAACACTGCAACACAGACACATCACGAACATTATGCTCCTGGATCAGAGCCACATCCACGCGCTGCTCCTGCAGAACATCCAACAGGCCGAACTGGACCCCAAGATCATTTAAACCTCTAACATTCAAAGTCGCACATACAACGGAGGGTGCCATCGGGAGAAGCTCAGGACACCGACAACCCGACGCGCCCCTCAGGGGACACAACAGCACCCGCAGCACGAGCCACACCCACACCACCAGGCTCATCCCCCCGCCGCACCCTGGAAAACGATCGGCCAGGAACCGCCTTAACAATCAAGGGATGGACACCACCCGACGAGGGCTCCCCAGGCGCTGGTGACACCCTCCACATCCTCTCTACGTCCTCCGCCGTCTCGAGCCCGATGCCATGCTCATCGCCCCACTCATCGCCAGACCCCGCTTTTGAAGGGGGAGGAGGAACCACAGGAGAAGCAGAGGGAGGAGCACCAGCCAAAGCCACACCATCCGAAGCCTCGATCCTCATCCCAGGGGGCCCATGGCCGTGCGACCGGTCCTGCGAAGCGCGCTTCCGTCGAGGAACAGAAGATCACAGTGCAACCACAGGAAGCACAGCACAATCAACTGCAGATGGCGGCACCCCTTCACCAGCCGCAGGAACGCCACAGGGCTGGCCATCAGGAGACACCGTAGCAACACCACCCCTAGCCTCGGGCAACGCACCGGCCACAGCACACGGGCCGCCCTACAACCCCACACCACACGCGTCGGACGCCAAGACATCACACGGGACGCTATGCATCTCCGCCGCCACCAGCAAAGGTGCACGTGAAGCAGGAACTGCGAGAACAGCAGTCAACTGGCAAAGCGGAAGGACCAGCAACAGATGTAGAGACAGGGACAAAAGGGGAAGACACCTCTCCAAGTGCGCCCATAGAGCCTGGTTCCACAGAGGGTGCCCCAGCCTCCGGCAAAACCGGAAAATCATCCCCATGGAACACCGCTGGGTCTGCCGAGCGAGGGGCACGGCAAGCAGCAGCGAAATGTCCCACCTCACCACATCGGAAGCAGGAGCGAGTCTGACCCTGGTAAAACACACGCACTTAAAATCCACACACAGCCACCCGGCAGGGAATAGCCCCAGAGAGCCGCATGCGCAAAGATCGCGCACCCATACGGAGTCCCTTCAGGTGCCCACTATGCAGACAGGTATGACGGTGCCCCACCACTTCACCATACCGACGGAACGCAGCGCACAGCTCATCCTCAGGAAACTGCACCGGCGCACCATGGACACTTACAAACGTCAGGGGTCCCCACGGTTCTGAGACCTCCATCGACACAGCAGAATCCAGAAGTACATGCGTCTGCGTACCCCAGCGGCGCACAAACATTTGATACACACTTGCCGAGGAGAACATCACCGCCACCCAGGTAGGAGAAAGTTTCTCTTAACCGTAGAGATCAGGGTACTCCACTTTCAGAACGTCCATAAGGGCAACCTCCACCAAGGGCCAGTCAACGGGCGCTGAGAAATCAAGCTGGGCGGTGTCGACCCAGCAAACACGGCCACCACTAGCCGACGCCATAACACCCGCCAGGCCCCGGCCAATGGCCGCACCACACCGTCAACAAGACGACCACCACGCAGCAGCTACAGGTCAACACTGACAGCCCGGGCCGAACGTCAGCACCCTCCGGTAGCAGAGCGGCGAATCTTCATTTTTCGGTCCCACCTCTCAATTGCCAATTAACTGGTGTACGGGTTCAGAGCTTATTGGTCTCTATCATATCTACATTTAAAACTGTGTTTTATTTTACCACATCACTGGTAAATTTACCGTGTTTTACCTCATCACTGTCTACAGCATTCCATTTGTTAACTACTCTGACACTGAAAAAATTCTCTCCAACGTCCTTGTGTCTCTTTTGTGTTCAAAGTTTCGATCTGTGTTCCCCCTTGTTTGCTAACAACCCGTTGTAAATAGTTTGTCTTTATCTACTCTGTTAATTTCTCTGAGAATTTTATAAGTGGTGATCTTGTCTCCTCTGATTCTTGTATTCTAGTGTCACGAAATTTTGTTCCAGTAGTCTCTTCTCGTAGCTTATACCATTCAGGTGGAGGATTCCTTTCAAATTTGTCTAACTTAGTTTTGTGCTTTACTAGGTATAGACGCATTGCTGGAGCATCATAATCCAGTACTGGTCTGACAAATGAGGCATACAAGTTTCTGAATGATTCCTTACACTAGCTTCTAAAGGCAGTTCTTTTGTTTGCCAGTTTTGCATATACAGCAGATAATATCCTTTTCATGTGGGCTTTAGGGGACAGGAATGCCGTGATATTATCCCCCCCCCCATTTTTTTTCTCCTGATCCCTCCATGATTTCGTCTCCCACTTGGTGCCATGGGTTGGGCCTCCTGCTTCCTACACCTTTTTCCATCACTTTACACTTGCTCGAGTTAAACTCTAGTTGTTATTTGTTGTACCATTCCTTCAGTCTGTCCTGGTTTTCTTGTAGTCCCATGGATATCCTCCTTTGTCTTAAACTTTCTCATAGATTTAGCATCAGCACCAACAATGAGAAGAATGAGCCTATATCCCTCTTTAAGATCATTTACATATAAGGATAGTTAGTGTGATATTGTGCGAGTGTAGTGAGTGTGATAATATGCGAGTGTAGTGAGTGTGATAATATGCGAGTGTAGTGAGTGTGAGAATATTCGAGTGTAGTGTGATAATATTCTAGTGTAGTGTGATAATGTGTGAGTGCATTGAGTGTGATAATGTGCGAGTGCAGCTTGTGTAAGTAAGGAGGCGTCACTTGTCAGCTGGTCACGGCCACCTCTCATATATAAGTTAATGTGAGCTGCTGCCTAGCTCAGTTGTGTTCAGACGCTCCAGCGGGTCTCGCCTCAACTCTCTTTCTCTCTATGTAAGTAACCCATGTTAACACATATAACTGAATGTCTTGTGATGCTTTGATCTGTTAATGATCTCATGCGAATCTAATTGTATTTTATCTTTAATTAAATTTTTTTTATCTAAGTACTGTTAAACGTGAATTAACGTTATTCTCAAATAGCACTGCACTGCTTCTTGGTAAATCTGAACGTTGTGATAAAGAAGGATATTACTACTACGTTGTGTTGAAATAGCACTACAATTCTACTTGGAAAATTTGAATGTAGTATTCACACATTACTACAATGCTTCTCGGAAAAGCGAACGTTGTGTTCAAATAGTTCTTCAATTCTACTTGGAAATTGATAGAAAACTTAATCAACTTAACTTTTAACTTAAATTTATTTCAATTATTTATGCATGTGATTTTTTTTTTAGATCTCTAGGATCAATGATTTGTTTTACTTTTTTCGTGATGTGTTTTTCTTTCCTTGGGATGTGTTTTACTCTCCTCATGAAGTGTTTTATTTGTTTCCTTTCATGTTTTAATTTTAGCTTAATGTGTTTTACTCTCTTTATGGTGTGTTTCACATTCATCATGATGTGTTAATGTTCCTTCTTATGTATTTTACTCATTGCAAGATGTACTCAACTAGTTGTGCTTGCGAGGGTCTAGCTTCAGTTCTTTGGTCCCGCCGCTCCATTGTCAATCAACTGGTGTACAGGTTCTGAGCTTATTGGGCTCTATCATATCTTATTTTAAAATTGTGTTTGGAGTCTGTCTTTTCCACATCACTGCCTAATGCTTTCCATTTGTTAAATAATCTGACACTGAAAAAGTTCATTCTAACGTCCCTGTGTCTCATTTGTCAATTTCATTGCCAATCACTGACAATCATCACTGTCAATTTCTGAGAATTTTGTAAGTGGTGATCATGTCTTCCCTAACTCTTCTGTCTTCTAGGGTCATGAAGTCAAGTTCGAGTAGTCTCCCCTCGTAGCTCATACTCCTCAGCTCGAGGATGAGCCTGGTGGCATTCCTGTCAAAAAATTTTAATTTAGTTTTGTGTTCGACAAGGTATGGACTCCTTACTGGAGCATTTATATCAGTATTGTCTGACAAATGACGTATAGAAGGTTTTGAATGATTCCTTACACTTGCTTCTAAAGGAAGTTTTTATGTTTGCTAACCTTGCATATACCGCTGATGATATCCTCTTGATGTGGGCTTCATGGGACAGCAATAGCTTGATATCAACCTCCTATTTTATTTTGTCCTAATACGGAAGGATTTCATTTCACTTGGTACAATGCGTTTGTCTTCCTGCTTATCTTCATCTCTTTACACTTGCTCGAGTTCAACTCTAGTATAAATTTGTTCGACCATTCCTTCAGTCTGTCCTGGTCTTCTTGCAGTCCCTTCGATGGCCTCCTCAGTTTTAATCCTTCTCATAGTCTTAGTATCAGCACCAACGTTGAGAGGAATGAGTCTATACCCTGTTTAATATAATTTACGTAAAAGTATGGTGAGTGTGATCATGTGGAGTGTGGTGACTGTCATATTATGCGCGTGCAGCGTTTATGATAACGTACGAGTGAAGTGAGTGTGATAATGTTCGAGTGTAGTTAATATGATAATGTACCAATGTAATGAGTATGATAATGTGCGAGTGTAATAATTTGCGAGTTCAGAAAGTGTGATAATGTGTGAGTGTAGCGAATATGATGATCTGCGAGTGCAACGAGTGTGATAAGGAGTGGGTGCAGCAAATGTGATAATGTGTGAATGCAATGAGAAGGATAATATGTGAGTGCAGCGATTGTGATAATGTGTGAGTGCAGTGAATGTGATAATGTGTGAGAGTATCGAGTGTAATAATATGTAAGTGCAGAGAGTGTGATATTGTGTAAGTGCAGAGGGAGTGATGATGTGGGAGTGCAGCGAGTACTGTAATGTGTGAGTGTAGCAAGTGTGATAATGTGGGAGTGCAGCTTGCATACGTAAGGAGGCGTCACTTGTCACGGTCGCCTCTCATATATTCATTAACGTGAGCTACTGCCTAGCTCAGTTGTGCTTAGACGCTCCAGCGGGTCTGGCCTCAACTCTCTATGTAACACATCTTGAGGTTATCTTGAGATGATTTCGAAGCTTTAGTGTCCCCGCGGCCCGGTCCTCGACCAGGCCTCCACCCCAGGAAGCAGCCCGTGACAGCTGACTAACACCCAGGTACCTATTTTACTGCTAGGTAACAGGGGCATAGGGTGAAAGAAACTCTGCCCATTGTGTCTCGCCGGCGCCTGGGATCGAACCCAGGACCACAGGATCACAAGTCCCGCGTGCTGTCCGCTCGGCCGACCGGCTCCCAAACATGTTAACACATTTAATAGAATGTCTTGGGATGTATGGAATTTTTTAATGATTTCATGCATATTCAATAGTTTTCTTTTAATTAAAAGAAAACTTGTTGATCCAAGTACTATTAACCCTGAAATAACGTTATGTTCAAATAGCACTGCACTGCTACTTTATAAATCTAAATGCTGTGTTCAAGTAGGATAACACTACTACTTGGAAAATCTGAAATTTGTGTTTAAGTAGCATTACACTGCTACTTGGAAATTTGTAAGGTTGTGTTGAAATAGCAGTACACTGCTCTTTGGAAATTCTGAACGTTGTCTTGAAATAGCGCTTCACTGCTACGTTTAAAAGCTGAACTTTGTGTTCATATAGCACTACACTTCTACATGTAAATATATAAAAATAACTATATTGACATCAATTTTAACTTTAATTTGTTCAAAATATTTATGAATGTAGTGTTTTTTTAGGTCTGTTGGATCAGTGATATGTTTTTCTTTCCTTGTGATGTATTTTACTATCCGCATGACATGGTTTATTTTTTTCCGTACGTATTTTACTCGTTGCGTGATGTTCTCATCTAATTGTGCTTGTGGAGGTTAAGCTTCGGTTCTATGGTCCTGCCTCTCAATTGTCAATCAACTGGTGTACAGGCTGTTGAGCCTATTCGGCTCTATCATATCTACATATAAAACTGAAAAAGGAATTTGCCTCTTCCACATCACAGCCTATTGAATTCCATTTGTTAACTACTCTGATGCTGGAAAATATCTTTCTAACGTCCCTGTGGCTAATTTGGGTACTATGTTTCGATCTGTGACCCCTTGTTCACTCACCACCCGTGGTAATAGTTTGTCGTTATCTACCCTGTCAATTTCTTTGAGAATTTTGTAGGTGGTGATCATGTCTCCCCTAACTATTCTGTCTTCAAGTGTCATGAAATCTAGTTCCAGTAGTCTCTCCTTGTAGCTTATACCCTTCAGCTCGGGGCAAAGCCTGGTGGCATTCCTGTCAACTTATTCTAACTTCGTTTTGTTTGACTAGGTATAGACCACTTGTTACAGCAGCATAATCCAGTATTGGCAAGACATATGACGAATAAAAGGTTCTAAATGATTCCTTGCACAAGTTTCTAAAGGCAATTCTTATAGAATATGCTAGCCTAGCATTTTCTTCTGATGATATCCTCGCGATGTGAACTTCAAGGGACAGGGCTGCAATGATTTCAACCACCATATTATTTCTCTCACGATTCTTCAACGATTTCGTCTCCAACTTGGTACCATGTGTTTAGCCTCCTGCTCTCTACACCTATCTTTATTACCTGCTGGAGTTAATCTGTAGTATCCATCTGTTTGACCATACCTTCTGCGTGCGCAGGTCCTCTTGTAGTCCCTTGGATGGCCTCTTCAGTCTTAATTATTTTCATAGTTCATATTTTCATCAGCACCAGCATTGAGAGGAATAACTTTATACCCTCTTTCGGATTATTTACGTGTAAATATTGTGAATATGATAATGTACGAGTGCAGTCAGTGTGATAATGTGTGAGTGTAGAGTACTAGGTGTACTTACCTAGTTGTGCTTGCGGGGGATGAGCTTTGACTCTTTGGTCCCGCCTCTCAACTGTCAATCAACTGGTGTACAGATTCCTGAGCCTACTGGGCGCTATCATATCTACATTTGAAACTGTGTATGGAGTATGGACTCCACCACATCACTTTCTAGTGCATTCCATTTGTTAACTATTCTGACACTAAAAAAATCTTTCTAATGTCTATGTGGCTCATTTGGGTACTACATTTCGACCTGTGTCCCTTTGTTCGTGTTCCACCCATGCAAAAGAGTCTGTCTTTGTCCACCCTGTCAATTCCCCTGAGAATTATGTAGGTGGTTGTCATGCCTCCCCCTTACTCTTCTGTTTTCCAGGGACGTGAATTTCAGCTCCTTTAGCCTTTCCTCGTAGCTCATACCTCACAGTTCCGGGACGAATCTGGTGGCATACCGCTGAATATTCTCTAACTTTGTCTTGTGTTTAACTAGGTACAGACTCCAAGCTGGAGATGCATATTCCAGTATTGGTCTGACATAAGTGGTATACAGGGTCCTGAACGATTCCTTACATAAGTTTCTAAAGGCAATTCTTATGTTGGCCAGTCTAGCATATGCCGCTGATGGTATCCTTTTGATGTGAGCCTCTGGGGACAGTTTCGGTGTGATATCAACCCTCAGATCTTTATCCTTGACTCTTGCAGGATTTCGCCTCCCAGATGGCATTTTGTGATTAACCTTCTGCTCCCTTCACTTTCCTGAGTTGAACTTTAGTAGCCAAATTCTAGATCATTCCTCCAGCTTGTCCAGGTCATCCTGTAGTCTCTGTCTATCATCATCTGACTTGATTCTTCTCATAAGTTTTGCATCATCAGCAAACATGGAAGAGGAATGAGTCTATACCCTCTGGAAGATCGTTTATATATATTAGAAACAGGATGGGTCCAAGTACAGAGTCCTGAGGGACTCCGCTGGTGACATCTCGCCACTCTTATGTCTCCCCCCCTCACCGTTACACGTTGTTTCCTGTTGCTTAGATTCTCCGTTATCCACTGGAGCACGTTACCTTTTACTCCTGCCTGTTGCTCCAACTTTCATAACAGCCGTTTATGGGGTACTGTGTCAAAAGCTTCCTGACAGTCCAAGAAAATGCAGTCTGCTCACCCTTCTCTTTCCTGCCTATTTTTTGTTGCTTGGTCATAAAATTCTGTTAAGCCTGCGAGGCACGATTTACCATCTCTGAACCCATGCTGTTGGTGTGTAACAAAGCTATTTCCCTTCAAATGCTCTACGAGCCTTTTCCTCACGATCTTCTTTATCACCTTGCATGGTATACAAGTTAGGGAAACTGGCCTGTAGCTCAGTGCCTCTTGCCTGTCACGATTCAGATAAGTGTGATAATGTGTGAGTGTTGTAAGTAAGATAATTTGCGAATGTAGTGAATGTCATAATGTGTGAGTTTGATAAGTGCAAATGTAATGTTGTGCAAGTGCAGCGAATGTGATAATGTGCAAGTGTAGGAGTGTGATAATGGGTGAGTGTGATAATGTGGGAGTGTGGTAATGTGTGACTGTAATAATATGCGATTGTAATAATATGCAAATGTTATAATATGCGTGTAATAATGTGCGAGTGTATTAAGTTTGATAATGTGCGAGTACAGCGAGTGTACGCACTTAGTTGTGCTTGCGGGGGTTTAGCTCTGGCTCTTTGGCAATATTGGAGTGTGATAATGATTGAGTGAAGTGAGTGTGATAATGTGCGAGTGTAGGGAATGTGATAATGTGCGAGTGTAGTGAGTATGATAATGTGCGAATGTAGTGAGTGTAATAATATGTGAGTGCAGCGAGTGTGATAATGTGAGTGAGTTCCGAGTGTAATAATATGTGAGTGCAGTGAGTGTGATATTTTGTAAGTGCGGCGAGTGTGATAGTGTATGAGTGCGGTAAGTGTGATGATGTGTGTGTGTGTGCAGCGAGAGTGAAAATGTGGGAGTACAGCTTGAGTAACAAAACAGCCGTCACTTGTCAGCTATTCACGGTCGCCTCTCATATATTCATTAACGTGAGCTGCTGCCTAGCTCAGTTGTGCTCTGACGTTGTGTTGTAATAGCACTACACTGCTACGTGGAAAATCTGAACGTTGTGTTCAGACAGTACTACATTGCTACTTGGAAAACTGAACATTGTGATCATATAGCACTAGAATTCTACTTGGAAATAGATAAAAAACTTAATTAACTTAAATTATAACTAAAATTTGTTCAAATTATTTACGTATGTAGTGTTTGCTAGGATCAGTGATATGCTTTACTTTCTTTGTGATGTGTTTACTTTCCTCTTGATGTGATTTTCTTTCATTGGGATGTGTTTTATTCTCCTCATTACATATGTTATTATTTCCTGTTGTGTTTTACTTTTCTCCTAATGTGTTTTACTTTTCTCTTAATGTGTTTTCTCTTAATGTCTTCCTTTCCTGTGATGTCTTTATTTTTCTACAGTCGTATCTCACTCATTGTGTGATAGATCCAACTAGTTGTGTTTGTGTGGGTTGAGTTTTGTTTTTTTAGTCCCGCCTCTCAATTGTCAATCAACTGGTGTACAGGTTCTAAGCTTATTGGTGGCAATCATATATACTTTTAAAACTGTGTTTGGAGTCAGCCTCCACCACATCACTGCCTAATGCATTCATTTGTTAATTACTCCTACACTGAAAAAGATCTTTCTATCGTCCCTGTATCTCATTTTAGTACTACGTTTCGATCTGTGTCCCCCTTGTTTTCTACAACCGTTGATAAACCCGTTTTTCTTTATCTACCCTGTCAATTTCTCTGAGAATTTTATATGTGGTGATCAGGTCTCTCCTAATTCTTCTCTCTTCTAGTGTCGTAATGTATAGTTCCGGAAGTCTACCCCCGTAGCTCATACTTCTCAGCTCGAGGATGAGCCTGGTGGCATTCCAGTAATTTTTTTCTAAACGTTTTGTGTTTGACTAGGTTTGCGCTCCTTACTGGAGCTGCATAATCCAATATTGGTTTGACCAATGAAGTATACAAGGTTCTTAATGATTCCTTACACTGGCTTCTGAAGGCAGTTCTTATTTTTGCTTGTTTTGCATATATAGGTGATGGTATTCTCTTGATGTGGGCTTCAGGGGACAGGAATTGCGTGATATCAACTTCAAATTTTTTTCTGTCCTGATACCTGAAGGATTTCTTCTCCCACTTAGTGCCATGTGTTTGACATCCTGCTCCTACACCTCTTTCCATCACTTTACACTTGCTCGAGTTAAACTCTAGTTGATATTTGTTGTACCATTCCTTCAGTCTGTCCTGTCATCTTGCAGTCCCTTGGATGTCCTCCTCTGTCTTAATCCTTCTCATAGTTTAGGCTTCAGCACCAACATTGAGAGGAATGAGGCTATACCCTTTTTAAGATCATTTACGTGTAAGAATAGTAAGTGTGATAATGTGCGAGTGTTATGAGCTTGATAATATGCGAATGTAGTAAGCGTGATAATGTGCTAGTGTAGTGAGTGTGATAATATGCTAGTGAATTGAGAGTGATAATGTGCGAGTGTAGTGAGTGTGAGAACTGGTGAGTGCAGCGAGCGTGTGCGAGATAGTGTGCGTGTGTAATAATATGCAAGTGTAATAATGTACGAATGTACTGTTTTATAATAGGCAAGTACAGTGTGATAATGTGTGAGTGTTGTGAATGTTATAGTGCTCGAGTGTAGTGAATGTGATGATGTGTGAGTGCAGCGAGTGTACTCACCTAGCTATTCTCACCTAGTTATGCTTGCAGGGGTTGAGCTTTGGCTCTTTGATCCCACCTCTCAACCGTCAACCTACTTGTGTACAGATTACTGAGTTTCTCAAGCTTCATCATATCTACATTTGAAACTGTGTATGGAGTCAGCCACACCATATCACTTCCTAATGCATTCCATCTGTTAATACTCTGATACTGAAAAAGTTCTTTCTAGCGTCCCTGTGGCTGATTTGGGTACTCTGTTTCCACCTGTGTCCCCTTGTTCGCGCACCACCCGTGTTAAACAGTTTATCTTTATCTACTACTGTTAATTCCTCTGAGAATTTTGTAGGTAGTGATCATGTCTCCCCTTACTCTTCTGTCTTCTAGTGTCGTGAGGTGCATATCCCGCAGTCTTTCTTCGTAACTCATGCCTCTTAGTTCTCGGACTAGCCTAGTGGCATACCTCTGAACTTTTTCCTTCCAGATTCGTCATGTGCTTGACATGGTACGGGCTCCATGCTGGGGTCGCATACTCCAAGATTGATCTTACAAATGTGGTATATAAGATTTTGAATGATTCCTTACACCGGTACCTGACGAGGATCCTCCCGGACGAGGATTCGAACCTGCGTCCGGGAGCATCCCAGACACTGCCTTAATCGACTGAGCTACGACAGGGTAAAAGAGTTGAAACTGAAGTTCTGCTGAACTTACTTGATCCCGTAGCCTCTCCGAGGCACAAACCAGGGTTTTACACAACCCCCCCTACACCCGAGCTATGTCAATAGACCGTTCTCCCTCTTCGCCCTTACATCATTACACACAGAGATCACACTAACGTGATGCATCAAATGAACAAATCCACAAGGGCCATGACGGGGATTCGAACCTTTGTCCGGGAGCATCCCAGACACATTTTTTTTTACTATGTATATACTCCTAGCTGGAGCAGCATAATCCAGTATTGATCTGACATATAATGTATACAAGGTTCTGAATGATTCCTTACATAATCTTCTAAAAGGCAGTTCTTATTGAATATGGTAGCCATGCATATGTTGCTGATGATATCTTCTCAGTGTGGGCTTTATGGGTACGGGTCTGTCCGGAACGATTTCATCTCCCACTTGGTACCTTGTGTTTGGCCTCCAGCTCCCTACACCTGTCTTCATCACTTTACACTTACTCGAGTTAAACTCTAGTAAACTTTTGTTGAACCATTCTTTTCTTCAGTCTAGGTCCTCTTGGAGTCGCTTGGCTGGACACCTGTCCTCTGTCTTAATCCTTCTCATAATTTTAGCATCAGCAGGCAAACATTGAGAGGAATGAGTCTATACCCTCTTTAAGATCATTTACGTACATAAGAAATAGGATAGGTCCGAGAACAGAATCCTTTGGGATTCCTCTGGTGACCTCACGCTATTCTAAGGTCTCACACCTCACAGTAACTCTCTGCTTCCTGTTGTTTAGGAACTTTCTTATCGACTGGAGCACCTTACCAGTTACTCCAGCCTGTTTCTCTATCTTATGCAACTCTCATAAAGGGTATTTTATCAAAAGCTTTCTAACAGTTCAAGGGAATTTAGTCTGCCCACCCTTTTCTTTCTTGCAAAATGCACGGTTTCTTCGTTTGTTTGTACTGAACCAGTAAGGCATGATTTGCCTTCCCTGAACCCATGCTGGTGGTGTATTACAAAGTACCATCTCTTTAGATGAGTTACCTACCAGCCTTTTTCTCACGATCTTCTACATTGTCTTGCATGGTATACAAGTTAAGGTCAACAGCCCGTAGATTTCTTTAGAGCCTCCTACCTCCTACTCGTTTCGTATATTGGGACTACATTAGCGTTCTTCCCACTTTCTGAGAGGTTTCCTGTTACCAGTGACTTGTTATTGACCAAAAAGTGTGGCATGAAAAGTGCTTCTACCCCCTGTTTTAACATCCATGGGTGAGATTCCATCAGGTCCTACAGCCTTAGTCACGAATAGATCTAGCAGAAACCTAACCTCATATATGTTAATTTCAATATCTTCCAATTCTGCTTGGTTTATTGCCACCATTCTTAGTTCAGGGTCTTCTTTTTGCTCTATTGTTAAGACCTCCTGCAATGTCGTGATGAGTTCTTCACACACCTCTTTGTCATTCTGTGTATTCATCATCTCTCTTTCACAGTTTTTTCACCAGTTCTTTCACTATTGTTTTCCTCATGATTCGGCTGTATAGCAGTTTTGGTTGCGTTTTGGTTTTATTTACAATGTCGTTTTCAAATAGCCTCTTTGCTTTTTTTCTCAAATTGAGGTACTAATTTCTGGTTCTCTAATATCTCTCTCTGCTCCTGGTGTTTTTTTTTATTTCTGTAGTTTCTTGATGTCCTTTTGCTTAGCTGCCTTGCTTCTTTATATATTTGAACCACGGACTCTCCTTTTGCTTTTCGTTTTTTTTCTTCCTGTGCAGGGATATAGTATATAGGCAAGACAACAACATCTCTTTCCAGGCGATTAACGATGCATAAGCAACAGGGCTCCATTAAGGAACATATAATCTCTTCCCAAAACCAGACCATCACCAGAGAAATCTTAGCAAACAACAAAGAAATCATCGATAGATACAGCGATAGCAGGCGGCTTGACGTCTGCGAGGCACTACACATCAAGAAGTCAACACCAGCAATCAACAGCCAATTAATGCACAACTATATTCTACCCACCACAAGACTCCGCTCCAATATAGAAGCATCAAGAAATATGGACCAATAGGCTTTCTACAATTACTTCCATTCAATACCCATTGTTTCGTGGTCTGTCTTGTGTTTGAATTTAATACCCATTCAATACCCATTGTTTCGAGTTCTGTCTTGTGTTTCAATTTAATACCCATTCAATACTCATTGTTGAAAGTTTGTTTTCAGCTCATCCACCTCACTCAAATGTAGATAAAAACTCGAAGATGTGTAAGCTCTATTCAGTTTCAGTTGTGTGTTTGTAATCTAAAGTCTTTGAAAATGTAATAAGTTTTACGAAACGCGCTCAAGTGTCGCGTCAGACTAGAAATAAAAATGAATTTTGGAGAATTGATCTTTGAATTACCATCAACAGTGAAAAGAAACGTAAGAAAGATAGAGAAAATTCGAGTTAGAATTATTAATCTTACTTTTTCGGTCATTTTAAATAATATATTTCTACAGGAAAGACTGCTACCAAAATATACTAATATTAAAACGCACGACCCAGCAGCAAGGAATCAAGCCTTCACGATAAAATATCGCCAAGATCTGATTCGTGATCAGATATACAAGGCAGAAAATGAAATCAAAGACAACAAAGCGCAATTACTTCATGCTACAAACGAATGGAGAAACAGCAACATCGACGAAAGTCTCCGTACTCGCATTGAACAACACCTCGACATCCTCACAGACCGACATCACCTCAGCACTGAAACAAGGATAATCAAGAAACTAACAACGTTATATGGAGGACCTATGGCAATTCCACGACCAAGAGATGACTTCGTGAACCTTGCAGGAATCAACCTCACTGAGGACCAAGTCACTCTCCTAAATCTGGGTATAAACTGTCACGTTATGTCCAGACCGAGTGAGATGGCCCGGAAAGTGGAGTTGGAGATTCTGTTGGACGACATATTCGACCTTGAAGCACAAAAGAAGGTCACCACCAAAGATACCTTACAAGCAGAACTTATTGCGGAAGGAGGAAAGAATCGAGGCAACTACAGAAGCACCATACTGTCCCCCGAGCTCAAAGCGGCAGCTAAGAGCCTTCGTGAGAACAAGGAGAAAGTTGTCAGGAAAGGCGACAAGTCGCCAATATACGTCATTCTTAATAAAGACGAATATCTGGCGAAAATGAACCTCATACTCTCTGACCAAACTAAATTCCAAAGGGTAACGAAGGATACTACAGCCGAACTGAAAGCAAAGGTCAACAAATTGATCGAAACTGTGAACGCCAAGAAATCTGGACTCCACCTGCCAAAGATTATTGGGAATATAAACCTGGATATGCGTATGGAAATGTCAAGACATACAAGCCTGGAAACCCACTTCGGCCAATCATCAGCCAGATACCCACACCCACGTACAGACTGGCGAAACGACTCAACGGCTTGCTGACTCCTTTTGTCCCTAGGGCCTTCAGCCTGAAGTCTCCAAAGGAATTTGTTGACTTGCTGCGGGGAACATGGGCCACAGGGATAAGAGCCTCGTTGGACGTAGAATCTGTTTACCAACGTACCTGTGGATGAAACAATCGGGATGATAGCCGACAGAGTGTACCGTGATCCGGCCTGTACTCCTCTTGACATACCAGAAAACAGTCTAAGGAAACTACTCCAAGCTTGTACTAAAGAGGCACCCTTCTTGAGCCCGGATGGACACATGTACAAGCAAGTAGATGGGGTCGCAATGGGTTCTCCCCTAGGTGTCCTGTTTGCAAACTTCTACATGGGTACCAAAAAGCCTTAGTCGACATGAACTTGAAACCGGCCATATACTGCAGGTATGTTGACGACATTTTTACACAGGTACCTGATGTCAGACATCTGCAGGAGCTGAAGGAGGCATTTGAGCAGAATTCTGTGTTGCGTTTCACTTACGAGATGGAAAAGGATGGGAAGCTGCCCTTTCTAGATGTAACAGTCATGGAAAGGAGCGGAGTTTTCCACACTGCAGTCTACACTAAGGAAACAAACATAGGAATGTGCCTGAATGCCAACAGTGACTGCCCGGACAGGTACAAGAGGAGTGTTGTTAACGCTTATGTCGACCGTGCCCTCAGCCACAGCTCAGAATGGAAGCAAGTCGACGAAGAACTCTGTAGGGTAAGGCAGGTCCTAGTCAACAACGGCTTCTCCAATGGTTTCGTGGAAGACATCATAAGAAGGAAAGTGAAACGCCATTCAACCTCTGAAGAGACAATTAACACAACACCTATACCCCCTATTAGACTATTTTACAGGAACTTCTTTTCCACAGCCCATAAAACGGAGGAAAGGGTCCTGAAAGATATTGTCAGTAGAAACATTATCCCTACAGACAAAAATCAGAAGATACAACGGACGATTTACTATAAAACCAGAAAAACGGCCAGCCTACTCATGAGAAACTCTCCAGACACAAAGCAGAACGCTTTAAAAGAGACCAACGTCGTCTATGCCTTCAAATGCCCTCTTGGGGACTGTAAGCCTAAAAAAAACAACCCGTTCTCACACAAGACAGCACATATATGACTTAATGCTTAAAGTCAATATGTTGAATATGAATTAGTAAATATGTGATATATTCCCAGTTACTTTTTTTACCAAGGCCCAAACTCTTCCTCACGTACCAATTTACGTGTCACAGTACCCGTCCGTCAACATAGATAGCAGAATATTCGTGATTGGCTCAATTATAAGGAAAATTGTAGTTTTCAGGTCCCACATGGGTTGTGAAATTTACCTACTATTGTCCATGCTCTTAGAATATTACAGATCAGCTACTTCCTATTGAAGGCTCGTAATATTGTTTTGAGAAATATTAGTTGTTCTTAGTAAATTATAATAAGCACTAAAAATTATTACATAGAATAACAGTCCTTCACCAATCAATATTATATACCATAGTTTGTGCTTTACAAATCTTTAAAGGATGTTTTGTAGGAACGCTAACAGAAAACGATGTTACGTTGGAATGTCTATGGGGTAAACTACTGCAAACAGGACAGTATTGTGTCTACTATACCAACTATAGCTAGGATGGGTATATTGTCACCTACCGCCTGTTAGGTGGGAAAGGGGTCCAATACCACCCACAGGATGGGTATGAGGGTCACATCCACCCACAGGATGAGTATGGGGATCACATCCACCCACAGGAAGGGTATGGGGTCCAATACCACCCACAGGATGAGTATGGCGTCCACTACAACCCACAGGATGGGTATGGGGCTCCAACCACCCATAGAATTGGTATGGGGCTCCAACCACCCATAGAATGGGTATGGGGCTCCAACCACAAATAAAATGGGTATAGGGTCCAATAACACCCACTGGATGTGTATTGCGTCCATTGCCGCGCGTCGAGCTGAAAACCGCAGCATTCATCTCAGAACCATGCCTATTTCACACAGATTCCTTAATAAACGTAAGAGTTTTATATGTCACAAGAAAGATAGAAATATAAGCTTCATTCTAAATACCTTACCATGGGCATATTTAAATTTAAAGCGAAGATACGTGTACTTTTATAATAGCCGAGCTTTAACCCCGGACAGATTGATCGACCGAGCAACTCTCTCAGAACAATGTTTATTTCACGTGAATTCGTTAATAAACATATATGTTTTATATGTCTCAAGAAAGGCAGACATATAAGCTTCACTTTAAACACTTTACCATGGACATATTTAAAGTTCTAATGAAGATACATGTATTTTAAAAATTACGGAGCTCCCACCCCGTACAGACTGAACGACAGAGCAACTCTCTCTCAGATCAATGTTTATTTCACGTAAATTCGTTAATAAACACAAATGTTTTATGTCTTAAGCAAGATAGAAATAAGAGCTTCATTTTAAATACATTACAATAGACATATTTATAGCTCAAGTGAAGATACATATGTTTTTATAGTAGCGCTCAGTAGCTTGTCGGGCATGGAGTGCAGACGCCTACGCACTTGCCGATATATTGTATAATTAACAAAGATACGCTAATAAAGCCTAAAATCTTATATGCCTCCAGAAAGATCGAGATATGAACATTATTATGATTTCACCAAATGAAATATATCATGTTCGAGAACAAAGATATATCAATTTTAAATTAAGTTTCGACTCTTGCTCGGGCGAGAGAGAGGGAGCGACTCTCGCCCCATCTATTGGAGATTCTGTCCACTAAAGACCCAAAGCAACTCAAACCCTCCTAGCATTATTTAAGTAATGAAGTAATATGGTATATTTACTATAATGTGGGTGCTGAATGCAGAACATGAGAAAACATATATTTACTCCAAACTAATATAATTTCATTATGAAATAAGTAAATAAGTAGCATCAAAGGAAGTCGACGGTCCAAGCGTCAATGTTGTGGAGCGACTTATCCAAGATATATCGTTGTTTGGAAAGTGTTTGTTGGCATATCCAGTTGTCGCACTTCTCTGCACAAATTATCACAAATTTAAATTATAATGTTAACAAGTAGAATTGGTATTTTTAATAAAATCTAACATAACTAGCCAGAAAACATTTAACATTTATTAAAAAAATATATGTTTGGAAGTTAAATCGACTTCATAGGACAATTGTTTTGTTATATCAACCAATATATCTTTGTTATATTGTTTTTGTTATATCAACCAATCCTTGTAAAAATTTATTGTATGTATGTACCTTACCTAAATAAAATTGTATTGTATTGTATTGTATTGTATACATACTCGTTATTCGTTGACATGCGTTCGCTACTTAAACTACCATGTACTGTACTTATGTAAAATCTCCCATGTCTCTTCGCTCATCTCACCGAACCCTACAGGCTCTTTGATATATTGTTTAATTAATTGAGCTTCACAAATAAAGCTTATAATTGTATATGTTATCAAAAAGGCAGAGCTTATTTTAGTTCATTTATTATGCACCCCATACCCATCCTATGAGCGATAGTGGAGTGTTACAGAGGCACATAATGGGCTCAGGGACTGAGCCCCACAATTCATATAGCCAAGCAAGTTATAATCTTGATAAGCTAGTTACAAAAGTCAATGCACATTGTCACATCAACAATGGGCTCGAGACCGACCACAAGTACAGTTTATAATTTAAGCAACTGACATATATGGAGGGCTAGTGTCACAATTGATATGTTTATCCTACACATAACCCCCTCTCCCCCATCCAATGGGCAGCGGTCGATAGGTTACAATCAAGTCGTTTTTCGCGTTTTATTCAGAGATTAGATCTTATTGGGTGAGGAAAGATATTCATATTTTAAAGAAGGCTTCTTGGCTGATGCTCTCCATTGATGGAAAATATACAACCTTTTGAAAATCAATGTTAGTTTGATCTAGATATTGTAATTAACAAAAGTATTTATGTCATCTGAAAGGTAGAAATATAGGCTACATTTAAAATCCTTTGTCATAAATATAACTGAAGTGAAAACGAAGATATATGCGTTTTGATAGTTACTTGATGGCTAGCTCTGAGAGTGTGAAGCCCTGCACACCAGCCAATAAATTGTATAATTAGTTTCCATATATTTTAATTAATCTTAAAAATCTATATGTCAGAAGAAAGGAAGATGTAGCCGTTAATGTGACAACATTTAAAAATATATATATCTTAAGTTAAATAAATAATACCACCTTATTGCCGGTGTCCGGACACATGAAAATTACCTAGGTATCAGTATCCAGCCAGGCGGGGATCACAGGCTGCACAATACTGATAAATTATGTAATGCACTACTTGTGGTCCATCTCGAACCCATTTATGATGTGACGACTTATAGTGAATTTTGTAACTAGCTCATCAAGATTGTAACTTGCTTAGCTAAATGAATTGTGGGGTTCGGTCCATTCATTTTCTTTCTTTATTATGCACCCCATAATACACATCCCGTGGGCGGTGGTGTAAAGGATTACAGAGGCACATAATCGGTTCAGGAATTGAACCCTCTAGTTCGTTTAGCTAAGCAAATAACAATCTTTTGACGCTAGTTACAAAATTATTAATGTACACATACTTATGCATACATGTACATATTCATACGTATTCATATATACATACACATACATATTTAATCACCACCACAAATACACACATCAGTAATCTTTTGTCACAAGTGATTCAACAAGAGGCTCACAACAGTCACTATACAAGGCACTTTACATTTATGGTGAATCACACAGTTACTAGTCTTGCTGCACACCCACCCAACTGGGCGGCAGCTTTACAGTCATGTGCTGCACACCCACCCAACTGGGCGGCAGCTTTACAGTCATGTGCTCCACACCCACCCAACTGGGCGGCAGCTTTACAGTCATGTGCTCCACACCCACCCAACTGGGCGGCAGCTTTACAGTCATGTGCTCCACACCCACCCAACTGGGCGGCAGCTTTACAGTCATGTGCTCCACACCCACCCAACTGGGCGGCAGCTTTACAGTCATGTGTATGCATACAGTAAGCAAATTATGGATACTTCGCTAAGATTTCGGGCAGCACATCATTATGAATGAAGTACTTACACATTTCATGGACACTATTGATGTTGTTATCTTTAAATTCCGCGATTTTTCACATTCCATTATATAATGACGCAAAGTATGCGAATAGTTCTGCTGACAGAGTTTACATTTAGTCAAATCTACATCATCAGATGTTACAAACTCCCAGAGGTACTTGTAGCTGAGCCTAAACCTAGCAGTGGTAACATCTAGAAGTCTGCTAACATTATTGGATGACCCATAGACGAGCGATTCATCAAAGTTTATACAATATTGTGAAATTGAGAGTCAGTGTAGTAACATAAATTGGTAAATCATAAATATTGTAAGTTGACCAGACCACACACTAGAAATTGAAGGGACGACGACGTTTCGGTCCGTCCTGGACCATTCTCAAGTCGATAGTGAGACTTGAGAATGGTCCAGGACGGACCGAAACGTCGTCGTCCCTTCAATTTCTAGTGTGTGGTCTGGTCAACATACTTCAGCCACGTTATTGTGACTCATCGCCTGCATAAATATTGTAAGTTAAGAATCTGATGCATGTGTGTGTGTTGGGGGGGGGGGCGGGGGTTATACCCTTGGTAAGCGAGAGTGGAAAGTAACCTTACACGTACTGCGGTCAATGTGGGGGGAAGGGGGGAGTTGTAGGGAGGGTGGGAGAGTCAAATCCACCCTCCAACATCTGGACATAGTACCAGCAGCCTCCACAACACTCCATCAGCCTCCAACTGAAGCTTGTAGATGCCTCATCTAACCTCACTTATGTCACACATTAACCTACAGTTCCTGTGATATTTAAACTCCTCATCACAGTGGCGTCTCACCAATATAAACTGTATTGGATTTTGTCCCGAAATAGCTATATGCTGACTGGACGTGTATGTATGTATGTATGTATGTATGTATGTATGTATGTATGTATGTATGTATGTATGTATGTATGTATGTATGTATGTATGTATGCATGTATGAATGGATAGATGGATGGATGTATGTATGTACGCATGCATGCATGTATGTATGTATGTATGTATGTATGTATGTATGTATGTATGTATGTATGTATGTATGTATGTATGTATGTATGTATGGATAGATGGATGGATGTATGTATGTACGCATGCATGCATGTATGTATGTATGTAATGTATGTATGTATATGTATGTATTTATATACGCATGTATATACGCATGTATGTATGTATGTATGTATGTACTCACCTAATTGTGCTTGCGGGGTTGAGCTTTGGCTCTTTGGTCCCGCCTCTCAACTGGTGTACAGATTCCTGAGCCTACTGGGCTCTATCATATCTACATTTGAAACTGTGTATGGAGTCAGCCTCCACCACATCACTTCCTAGTGCATTCCATTTATTAACTACTCTGACACTGAAAAAATCTTTCTAACGTCTCTGTGGCTCGTCTGGGTACTAAGTTTCCACCTGTGTCCCCTTGTTCGTGTCCCACCCGTGCTGAAGAGTTTGTCTTTGTCCATCCTGTCAATTCCCCTGAGAATTTTGTAGGTGGTTATCATGTCTTCCCTTACTCTTCTGTTTTCCAGGGATGTGAGGTTCAGCTCCTTTAGCCTTTCCTCGTAGCTCAATCCTCTCAGTTCCGGGACGAGCCTGGTGTCATACCGCTGAATCTTCTCTAACTTTGTCTTGTGTTTAACTAGGTATGGACTCCAGGCTGGAGCTGCATACTCCAGGATTGGTCTTACATAAGTGGTATACAGGGTTCTGAAAGATTCCTTACACAAGTTTCTGAAGGCAGTTCTTATGTTGGCCAGTCTAGCATATGCCGCTGATGATATTCTTTTGATGTGGGCCTCTGGGGACAGGTTCGGTGTGATATCAACCCCCAGATCCTTCTCTCTATTTGATTCTTGCAGGATTTCCCCTCCCAGATGATACCTTGTGTTCAGCCTCCTGCTCCCTTCGCCTAATTTCATCACCTTACACTTTCCAGAGTTGAACTTCAGCAGCCATTTTCTAGACCATTCCTCCAGTTTATCCAGGTCATCCTGTAGTCTCTGTCTATCTTCATCCGTCTTGATTCTTCTCATAATTTTTGCATCATCAGCAAACATCGAGAGGAATGAGTCTATACCCTCTGGAAGATCGTTCACATATATTAGAAACAGGATGAGTCCAAGTACTGAGCCCTGTGGGACTCCGCTGGTGACATCTCGCCACTCTGATGTCTTCCCCCTCACAGTTACTCGCTGTTTCCTGTTGCTTAAGTACTCCCTTATCCACTGGAGCACCTTCCCTTTTACTCCTGCCTGTTGCTCCAACTTTTTTAACAACCTTTTATGGGGTACTGTGTCAAAGGCTTTTTGGCAATCCAGGAAAATGCAGTCGGCCCACCCTTCTCTTTCCTGCCTAATTTTCGTTGCCTGGTCATAAAATTCTATTAAACCTGTGAGGCACGATCTACCATCTCTGAACCCATGTTGGTGGTGCGTTACAAAGTTATTTCCCTCCAGATGCTCTACGAGCCTTTTCCTCACGATCTTCTCCAGCACCTTGCATGGTATACAAGTTAAGGAAACTGGCCTGTAATTCAGTGCCTCTTGCCTGTCACCCTTTTTGTATATTGGGACCACGTTAGCTGTCTTCCAACTTTCTGGTAAGTCTCCTGTTTCCAGTGACCTGTTATACACCATAGAGAGTGGCACACTTAGTGCTTCTGCACCTTCCTTTAGTATCCATGGTGAGATTCTATCAGGCCCAACAGCCTTTGTCACATCTAGCTCCAGCAGACACCTTTTGACCTCATCACTGGTGAGGTCAAATTCCTCCAAGGTTGCTTGGTTTGCCGCCTCCTCATTTAGTGTAGGGGCTTCTCCTTGTTCTATTGTGAAGACCTCCTGGAATCTCTTGTTGAGTTCTTCACACACCTCCTTGTCATTCTCTGTGTACCTGTTCTCCCCTTTCCGCAGCTTCATCACTTGTTCCTTCACTGCTGTTTTCCTCCTGATATGGCTGTGGAGCAGCTTTGGTTGGGTCTTGGCTTTACTCGCGATGTCATTTTCAAACTGTCTCTCTGCTTCCCTCCTCACTCTGATGTACTCATTTCTGGCCCTCTGGTATCTCTCCCTGCTCTCTGGTGTTCTGTTATTTCTGTAGTTTCTCCATGTTCTTTTTCTCAGTTGTTTCGCTACCTTACATTCCTGGTTGAACCATGGGTTTTTCTGTTGTTTTTCGTTTTTCTCCTTTTGGACGGGGATAAACCTGTCTGCAGCTTCCTGGCACTTTTGGGTGACAATATTCATCATGACCTGCACATTCTTGTCTCTAAGTTCTGTTTCCCATGGTATTCCCCTGAGGAAGTTCCTCATCTCGTCATATTTTCCTCTTCGGTAATTCAGTCTTTTCCCCTCCACTCCCATCCTTGGATAGGTTATCCCTACCTCCACCAAGTACTCAAAGGTCAGTACACTGTGGTCACTCATTCCTATGGGGGCTTCAACTTTGACTTCCCTTATTTCTGACTCATTCAGGGTGAATATTAAGTCGAGTCTAGCTGGTTCATCATTGCCTCTCACTCTTGTGGGTTCCTTGACATGCTGGCTCAGAAAATTCCTTGTTGCCACTTCCAAGAGTTTAGCTCGCCACGTATCTGCACCACGATGGGGGTCCCCATTCTCCCATGTATATATGTATGTATGCATGCATGTATGTATGCATGCATGTATGTATGTATGTATGTATGTATGTATGTATGTATGTATGTATGTATGTATGTATGTATGTATGTATGTATGTATGTATGTATGGATGTACGCATGTATGTATGTACGCATGTATGTATGTATGTATGTATGTATGTATGTATGTATGTATGTATGTATGTATGTATGTATGTATGTATGTATGTATGTATGTATGGATGTATGTATGTATGTACGCATGTATGTATGTATGTATGTACGTATGTATGTATGTATGTATGTATGTATGTATGTATGTATGTATGTATGTATGTATGTATGTATGTATGTATGTATGTATGTATGTATGTATTCCCAATCACGTTAAAGACTCCCCCTCTATCATCCAGTTTAAGAGAAAAACAACTATGTACTAAATAATCGACTCCTTGTAACTTTAATTATGCTGACCTTCCTATCTGTATTCAGACTGAGCCTACCATCATTAGAGGTGATTATAACGCTAGGCATAGGAATATTGGTAATTCGCAGTTCAGTAATCGTAACGGCAACCAACTGGTGTCACTATTAGGTAGTCACGATGATGCACAGATTGTGGGTGACCTTGAACCGACGAATATCTACGGAGGTATTCTTGGTCTATGTCTCGGTTTCAACGTCTCTCACACCGTGTGCGCCTCGTCAATAGTGCCAGTTATGGCGTCTGATCATCTGCCCATATTAGCCACTGTAAGCATTGGAAGCTCTATCCTCCCTGGTGGAGTGTTCAAGCGGAAGAGGCTGGCTGTGCCCATCGATCAACGAGACAATCTTGTTGCTCATGTGTCAGATTGGTGCAGTTCATCTGAGCCTTCATCAGTTGAAGATTTTAACAATGAGCTCACAGGTACTATCGAACAGTTTATAGAATCACTTGATTCATCGTCCAGGCCACGTAACCCAAATTACACTGGTCATAGCACTTATGTTTATTATAATGATTCTAAATTGCAGACACTAAAACGCACTGCCAGAATAATTGGACTAGCTTGTAGAAGGACCCGCACTGCTGAAATGCTTCGGCTCTTTCAAGCGGCTCTGGCTAAGGCCAGGGAACGTATGGTGGAGCTGAGGCAGACAGACTGGGAAACTTTTGTCCGTGGTCTCAATTCTCACACGCCACTAAGTCGGGCATGGAAGGATATCAACAAGATCAAAGGGAAAAATGCTGCAGAGATCTCGTACCCTAATCCTCTGCACAGAGCAAATAAGCTTGTTGATGCTTGGGCCACGACTTCCAGCTTTGACAGTCTTCCTCTACCCTCACAGAATGAATTAAATGATAGATATACTGATAGGGCAAGGGTCCTTGACTTCATGCTTCATCAAGAGGATGACTGTGACATGCTTTTACTGAATACGAACTAGATTCTGCTCTACATAAAGGCAAAGCTACATCACCCGGGGAGGATGGAGTTACTGACGGCATACTGCATATGCTTCTGCTAGTTCCAGGGAATACCTTTCTTCAATTGTATAATATGTGCTATGTAACTGGGGAGCTTCCTAAGTCATGGACCAACAGTGTTATTATTCCCATTCCTAAACCGCACCAGCCGAGTGCTTTTCGCCCAATCTCCCTCACTAGTTGTCTCTATAAGTGTCTTGAGAGGATGGTTCTCAACCGTCTCCTTTACAAAATTAATAATATGTTGTCTCCCCAGATATATGGCTTTATGCATGGAAAGAGTGTACATCACTGTATTACCACATTCCTCACCCTGCATACTGATAGGTCATATACCACTTTCCTAGATCTTAAGTCAGCCTTTGACATTGCTAACCCACACGTCATTCTGAGAGAACTTGCTAAAATGAATGTTGGAATGTTAATGTTAAAAATTGTTCAAACTGAAATAAATATATAACACTGTACGGTACAGTTGTGTTTAATTATGTTTTGCGATTCCTTTGGAAAAGGTATTTGTGCACCAAGTACTACTAGGTCATTATGAGATATGCTGAATGTTGTCAATATACCATCTGAATACGCTTCACTTTGCGTTAATCATTGGACGTCCTAATGATTAAGGTCCCCAAAAGGACTTAATCAGACCTCAGTGGATAATTTTACTCTCCCTCTCTCTCTCTCTCTCAGAGCATCCCCTTATGTGTTGTATGTGGGTGCTGAAGTTCAGTCTCTTGTCTATGTATAGGTGAAGGAACTTTCCATAATTGTTATTGCTAATGTATACTTGTAATACTGGGTATACATCCGGTGTTCTTACCCTCGACCGCGGCGAGGGTAAGCCGCGGTCGTATGGTCTGAAACCCACAAATATTTACAATGGGGGGGGGGGGGTGGATAACATTTCCTCTTCAAGCACGCGCACACAAATGAACTATGTTACTTAACTGGAAGCACTCGTACAACATAATTTACACGATTTCTCAGGATAATTATACTTCTTACCAGCATATATACACTATAGTACCTAGGAGGTTCTCTTCAATGGTATCTAAGATAATTAAAAGAACCCAAGCAAACCACTGTGGAAATGTGCAGGACAATCATATCAATTGTGACACTAGCTCTCCACATATGGCATTTGCTTAATTTAGAAACTGTACTTGTGGTCGATCTCGAACCCACGTTGTTGATGTGACGATGTGTTATGAATTTTGTGGCTAGCTCCTCAAGATTGTTACTTGCTTAGATAAATATATTGTGTGTTCAGTCCCTGAACCCATTATGTGATAAATTAACTAAACTAAAAACTATAGTCTGGCGACGAAACCTGAACTGCATAATGTAAATAGGGATTAACCAGAAAAAGATATAGGTGAAGAATAACACAAGGTAACTGCGTTAATTACAATATCTAGATCAAACTAACATTGATTTTCAAAGGTTGTATATTTTCCATCAATGGAGTGCATCAGCCAAGAAGACTTCTTTAAAATATGAATATCTTTCCGCACCCAATAAGATCTAATCTCTAAATAAAAAACAAAAAACGACTTGATTGTAACCTATCCACCGCTGCCCATTGGATGGGGGAGAGGGGGTTATGTGTAGGATAAACATATCAATTGTGACACTAGCCCTCCATATATGTCAGTTGCTTAAATTATAAACTGTACTTGTGGTCGGTCTCGAGCCCATTGTTGATGTGACAATGTGCATTGACTTTTGTAACTAGCTTATCAAGATTATAACTTCCTTGTCTATTTGAATTGTGGGGCTCAGTCCCTGAGCCCATTATGTGCCTCTGTAACACTCCACTATCGCCCATAGGATGGGTATGGGGTGCATAATAAATGAACTAAACTAAGCTCTGCCTTTTTGTTAACAGATACAATTATCAGCTTTATTTGTGAATCTCAATTAATTAAACAATATATCACAGAGCCTGTAGGGTTCGGTGAGATGAGCGAAGAGACATGGGAGATTAAATGGGATTCTTGTAATGTTATTTATCTATTTGTACTCACTGAATTTGTGCGCCCCTTGAGGGACTTGAAGTAGAGGGGGGGTAGAAATAGCCTAAGCTACTCTATCCCTTTGAGATGTATTTATTGCTTATCTCAATAAACATACTTGAACTTGAACTTGACATGGGAGATTTTACATAAGTACAGTACATGGTAGTTTAAGTAGCGAACGCATGTCAACGAATAACGAGTATATATACAATACAATTTTATTTAGGTAAGGTACATACATACAATAAATTTTTACAAGGATTGGTTGATATAACAAAGATATATTGGTTGATATAACAAAACAATTGTCCTATGAAGTCGATTTAACTTCCAAACATATATTTTTTTAATAAATGTTAAATGTTTTCTGGCTAGTTATGTTAGATTTTATTAAAAATACGTATTCTACTTGTTAACATTATAATTTAAATGTGATAATTTGTGCAGAGAAGTGCGACAACTGGATATGCCAACAAACACTTTCCAAACAACGATATATCTTGGATAAGTCGCTCCACAACATTGACGCTTGGACCGTCGACTTCCTTTGATGCTACTTATTTACTTATTTCATAATGAAATTATATTAGTTTGGAGTAAATATATGTTTTCTCATGTTCTGCATTCAGCACCCACATTATAGTAAATATACCATATTACTTCATTACTTAAATAATGCTAGGAGGGTTTGAGTTGCTTTGGGTCTTTAGTGGACAGAATCTCCAATAGATGGGGCGAGAGTCGCTCCCTCTCTCTCGCCCGAGCAAGAGTCGAAACTTAATTTAAAATTGATATATCTTTGTTCTCGAACATGATATATTTCATTTGGTGAAATCATAATAATGTTCATATCTCGATCTTTCTGGAGGCATATAAGATTTTAGGCTTTATTAGCGTATCTTTGTTAATTATACAATATATCGGCAAGTGCGTAGGCGTCTGCACTCCATGCCCGACAAGCTACTGAGCGCTACTATAAAAACATATGTATCTTCACTTGAGCTATAAATATGTCTATTGTAATGTATTTAAAATGAAGCTCTTATTTCTATCTTGCTTAAGACATAAAACATTTGTGTTTATTAACGAATTTACGTGAAATAAACATTGATCTGAGAGAGTTGCTCTGTCGTTCAGTCTGTACGGGGAGGGAGCTCCGTAATTTTTAAAATACATGTATCTTCATTAGAACTTTAAATATGTCCATGATGTCCGTGTTTAAAGTGAAGCTTATATGTCTGCCTTTCTTGAGACATATAAAACATATATGTTTATTATCGAATTCACGTGAAATAAACATTGTTCTGAGAGAGAGTTGCTCGGTCGATCAATCTGTCCGGGGTTAAAGCTCGGCTATTATAAAAGTACACGTATCTTCGCTTTAAATTTAAATATGCCCATGGTAAGGTATTTAGAATGAAGCTTATATTTCTATCTTTCTTGTGACATATAAAACTCTTACGTTTATTAAGGAATCTGTGTGAAATAGGCATGGTTCTGAGATGAATGCTGCGGTTTTCAGCTCGACGCGCGGCAATGGACGCAATACACATCCAGTGGTTGTTATTGGACCCTATACCCATTTTATTTGTGGTTGGAGCCCCATACCCATTCTATGGGTGGTTGGAGCCCCATACCCATTCTATGGGTGGTTGGAGCCCCATACCCATCCTGTGGGTTGTAGTGGACGCCATACTCATCCTGTGGGTGGTATTGGACCCCATACCCTTCCTGTGGGTGGATGTGATCCCCATACTCATCCTGTGGGTGGATGTGACCCTCATACCCATCCTGTGGGTGGTATTGGACCCCTTTCCCACCTAACAGGCGGTAGGTGACAATATACCCATCCTAGCTATAGTTGGTATAGTAGACACAATACCGTCCTGTTTGCAGTAGTTTACCCCATAGACATTCCAACGTAACATCGTTTTCTGTTAGCGTTCCTACAAAACATCCTTTAAAGATTTGTAAAGCACAAACTATGGTATATAATATTGATTGGTGAAGGACTGTTATTCTATGTAATAATTTTTAGTGCTTATTATAACTTACTAAGAACAACTAATATTTCTCAAAACAAAACTACGAGCCTTCAATAGGAAGTAGCTGATCTGTAATATTCTAAGAGCATGGACAATAGTAGGTAAATTTCACAACCCATGTGGGACCTGAAAACTACAATTTTCCTTATAATTGAGCCAATCACGAATATTCTGCTATCTAGGTTGACGGACGGGTACTGTGACACGTAAATTGGTACGTGAGGAAGAGTTTGGGCCTTGGTAAAAAAAGTAACTGGGAATATATCACATATTTACTAATTCATATTCAACATATTGACTTTAAGCATTAAGTCATATATGTGCTGTCTTGTGTGAGAACGGGTTGAAAAAAAAACAGTATATAGGCAAGACAACATCTCTTTCCAGGCGTTTAACGATGCATAAGCAACAGGGCTCCATTATCGGCTCTGGGACCGATTTCAAAACCTCATTTCAGAGTGGCAAAGAAACTAGTGGAAAAGAAAGCGATTCAAAGTGCAGCCAACCACTCAATCCTACTGAAAAAACAGTCCACCGGACACCATAAAGATCATTGGTACTATTGCGAACGTGTCAAAGAACTCAACCATAGACTCAATAGAACAAGAAAGCTATACAAAAAGCAGCCAAGTGACCTCAACAGGATCTTATTGTCAAGGAACATGTACATCGAGAGACCAGGCAAATAAAAGAACAAAAGTGGCTGGAATGGTGTTCACACCTGAATGAACACACCTCTCTTGGAGAGATGTGGCAGCAAATTCACCGGGCCAAAGGGAATAAAACACCTAAAGCTCCACACCCCAAGGATCCTCAACAGGAAGCCGAAGTACTGGCAACCAGGTTTGCAGAGAGAGCAGCCAGCAATCAACTTCCACCAGATGTATTAGCAGTACAGACCGGACTAGAGGAAGAAAGGTGGCACAGAATCCTTACAGCATGTGAAGAAGTCTCTGACACTAATGCCCCCTTCACACTGGATGAGCTCAATCGGGCTAAGAAAAACTCCAAGGATACATCCCCTGGAGCCGACAAAATAACCTATAAAATGATTAGAAACCTCGGCCCAGAGGGAGACGCTGCATACCTAAGCTTAATTAATTTAGCCTGGACTTCTCAAACTAGACCTTCTGCTTGGAATAGAGCAGATATAGTGCCGATCCCAAAACCCAAAGATCCAGTTAATCCCAGGCCCATCTCTCTCCAAAGCTGTGCAGCCAAGACGGCTGACAGAATGGCACTCAACAGACTGGAGTGGAAAATGCCTAAACTGCACCATGATATGTATGCCTATAGAAGAGGGGTTGGCACAGTGGAATGTATTACAACTCTGTTAGCCCACTTGAATGACAGACCAGGAATGCTGATATTCCTGGACCTCGAAAAAGCCTTTGAACTGGCTAGCGCCCCAGCTGTTCTCTGCTGCCTCATTGACAAAGAGGTCAGAGGCAACCTGCTCTCCTGGACCAAAAACTGTCTCATAAACAGAGAAGCAAGAGTAAAACTTCATGGCACAGTCTCTGAGTACAAAAGACATGAAAATGGTACACCGCAAGGAGGTATTCTCAGCCCTCTTCTCTTCAACTGTTTAATGGAAAGAATAATGAGGTTGAAACTCCCACATCACTGCAGGCTGCTAAACTACGCGGAAGACTTTGTCATCATCATAAAAGGAAGGGATTCGGCGCGCCTTGCACCCAAATGCTTAGACTGCATCAGTAAAGAGGCAAAACAGATTGGGATCAAACTCAACCCCTCAAAGTCAAAGGCCATGCCCATAAAAATAGCGAAGCCCAACATCCAACTCACAGTACAGGGTCAACCAATAGAATGGGTCGACACCTATCAGTATCTAGGAATCATCCTGGACACACACATGAATTTTAATGCTGAGGTCACTTACTTGAGAGAGCGAACTGCGGCCCGGACGGCAATCATCAGGTCGCTAACTCTGATTGGCTTGCAGAGTTAGCGACCTGATCTGCAAGTCCTTCGCACATACTATGTACAGGCAGTCAGATCAGTGATCGATTATGCCGCACCTGCACTCACAAATCTATCACACCAACAGTGGAAAAAGCTTGAAGTTGCCCAAAACAATGCTATGAGAGCTGCACTGGGAGCCCCCATGCGGACCAGGCTTGAAACTCTTAGACTGGAGACGGGTTTGCCCTCTCTACAAGAAAGAATATCACAAAGGACAGCTACAATTATCAGTAAGATAATTATTTCTTCTGATCCAATCCCAGTACGGCAGGCCGTGGTGGTTGGACTAGGCCAAAACAATGGAAACTCTTGGGTTGCAAGAGCAGGAAAAGTCCTAAACAGACTACATTTAAAAAACATGATTCTTGATAGAGAGGGTGATCATCCACACCCAAATTACACTCCTTCCGCGCCGTGGGAAGAGCCTACTTTCAAAATAGTAATAGAAAGTCTCCCAATGAAAAAGGCTGCCTATGATCCGACAATCCTAAGGCGCATAATAGAAGAGCAAATGTATAGCATAGCAGTAGCAGGAGCCACCCACATCTTCACAGACGGATCGGTGGACACAGAAAATGAGAGTGCTGGCGCTGCTCTTTGCACGACCAGCGTACAGGCATATTGGAGACTGGGAGGACTAGTATCATCAACCCAAACTGAGCTGTTTGCCATACAACAGGCATTCGCATATGTGATTGCACAAAACACTCAAAATGCAATCATACACACAGACTCAAAAGCTGCACTTCAAATACTAGGACAAAAACAGTGGAAAGATAATGTGGAAATAATTACCACCATTTTGTATCTTGGAGCAGTCGCTAAAGGCAAAGGACTCAACATAACTTTAAACTGGATCCCATCCCATATTGGAATCCCATTAAATGAAAAAGCTGATGAAATTTAACCAAATTAGAAAGGTTAAATATCCCAAACGGAATCCACAGGGAAATAGCAGTTAGGCTATATAGACTACGTCTAGGTTACAGATGCAACTGGGAGACTGGTGAACCCCGATAGAGAGAGTGCATCTTCTGCCAAACTGTCACAGAAAAGCCATTACTTCACTATCTTCTGGAATGTGAAGCACCCAATGACCTTAGAAGAGCTTTAAGAGTTCCTGAATCATGCAGTGGCCACCCTGAAGCCATCAACACAGCCACTCTCCTGGTCAACAAAGGTGTCCAGCAGCTGGACACCCTCATAAAGACTGTGAAGCAGTATCCTGCCCCGCGATAACAGCTTGATGGTTAAATGCAACCTCAGAATACTGAGAAAAAAAAATTGTACCACTTACGGGCTATTCATGCCCGTGCCACCTCTTGGGTGACTTAATCTTTATCATCATCAATCTATAGTAATTCCCATTTTCTTCACCATGAAATTACGAAAATGAGTTTTGGAGAACTCCTCTTTCAGCTAAGTTCCTGATGCTAAGAAAATAGAGGGATAGAAGCCCTAAATCAGAAGATAATAAATACAGAATATGCAGTCATATTCAATGAGACATGTTTAAAAGAAAACTATCTGCCAGTACACACCAATATGATCTATTATATCTACACATGAAACTGTGTATGGAGTCTGACTCCACCACATTACTCCGTTCTGGGAGTAGTCTTAAAAGACTTCTGAATCTTCTTTAAATTGGACTTATGTTTAACCAGCCTGGAGTCTATCCAGGCTGCATACTACAGGATTGGTCTGACATAAGTAGTATGCAAAGTCCTGAACATATCCTTCCCCTTTTTTTTTTTTTTTTACTAGAGTTTTTCATCCAAATATCCGATAGTATAGTAATATTTGTAGTGCTATGTCCCACCGCTACCGATAGTAAAATATACAAAAGTCATTTAGGAGATATTATTTTATTATATATAATATCACTGAAAACTATTAGTATTACATTCCATTATTATTTATCGTCCTTTGTCCCACTGTCATCGATAGTAAAATAAATAAAAGTCATATAGGAGCTTATATTTTATTATATATATCACTACAAACTATTAGAAATACATTCCATTATTTTTTCAATAATTATTACACTCAATAATTATTACACTCAATAATTATTACACTCAATAATTATTACACTCAATAATTATTACACTCAATAATTATTTCATTCAATAATTATTTCATTCAATAATTATTACACTCCATTATTATTCAAGAATTGCTAAATATAGAAAGCATTGACAACATAATTAAATATAAACCGTGACGCAGAGGATACCAGCCAGCCCGACAGCATAGTTATATAGAAGTAAAACATCTGCCAAAACAAGCCATTAGACTCTCCAGAGACTTTAGTAACACCAAATGAGAAATCAAGAATGAGATCTTTAAGGTAATGGATCAATTTTGAACCCAAAAAACTGAAAATATTTATCCAGCTTAGGTGTGTCAAAGTACTTAGTGAGAAAAAGCTGGGAACGATTGTCTTGTCTGCTGATTCCTTTGCATTGCTGTCTAAAATATTCATGTAAAAATACATATTATTGAGAACAATTGCAACAGATTCTTGAGACATAATCGACCAAGAATAAGTCGAGTTTTGAGCCAAAAGGAACGCGAAGATTACGAATGTGATTATTTTTGAAACCATTGTCCAGCTACACTATAGAACTCAGCTCTTCTCAGTTTGTTAAGTGCGGGGATAGTGTCAGGAATGATGTGTCCACGGAAGATACGTTGGTTCCAGCGAAGATTACACGGCTCTGGTAAAGTAAAACTCAATTCATGTACTGCAGTCAGAGTACAAACCACTGTGTTGTATTCTGCCACACCGTCAGTAATAATGTGAATGGTCAGTCATCGATGTCTCATAATTTATGGGGCCAAAACCCGTCACCTCCCTCCACCACACCTAAGATTGGTGGAAGGAGCATTAGAAAAATACAACCCATAAGGAACTCAAGAGTATTAGGAAATACAAGAAAGGGTAAAAGCATTGACGTGATATGACTGAAGTATACATATGAAGGAAAGTGTATAACATAGGGGATATATAAGTTTTAAATATATCAACACTAAATAGAACACGGAACAATGGATGCAAATCATATAAGTTTAGATTAAGAAAGTCTTTGGTAAATACTGATTTAACATAAAAACCTGCGAATGAAGGTAACTGCAGAATCCTTATTTGGCGCATACCACATAATCTCATTCATTTATATGTCTAACCTACGCTTGAAACAATCGAGGGAACCTACTAATTAGAGATTCCAAATGGTCAAAAGATTGGCAGATGAAATGTAATGATTACAAATGTAAGGTTTTGAGGCTAGTTAATGATGAAAGAGTGACAAGATACGAGCCAGATGGTGTTGAGATTGCGAAGTCAGATAGCGAAAGGGATCTGGGAGTTATGATTAGTAAAAATATAAAGCCAAAAAATCATAAGAACATAAGAACATAAGAACAAAGGCAACTGCAGAAGGCCTTTTGGCCCATACGAGGCAGCTCCTATTTATAACCACCCAATCCCACTCATATACTTGTCCAACCCGCGCTTGAAACAATCGAGGGACCCCACCTCCACAATGTTACGCGGCAATTGGTTCCACAAATCAACAACCCTGTTACTGAACCAGTATTTACCCAAGTCTTTCCTAAATCTAAACTTATCCAATTTATACCCATTGTTTCGTGTTCTGTCTTGTGTTGATACTTTTAATACCCTATTAATATCCCCTCTGTTATGTCCATTCACCCACTTGTAAACCTCTATCATGTCACCCCTAACTCTTCGCCTTTCCAGTGAATGCAACTTAAGCTTTGTTAATCTTTCTTCATATGAAAGATTTCTAATTTGGGGAATTAACTTAGTCATCCTACGCTGGACACGTTCAAGTGAATTTATATCCATTCTATAATATGGCGACCAAAACTGAACTGCATAATCTAAATGGGGCCTAACTAGAGCAAGATATAGCTTGAGAACCACACCAGGTGTCTTGTTACTAACGCTGCGATTAATAAATCCAAGTGTCCGATTTGCCTTATTACGAACATTTATGCATTGATCCTTTTGTTTTAAATTCTTACTAATCATAACTCCCAGATCCCTCTCGCAATCCGACTTCGCAATCTCAACACCATCTAGCTCGTATCTTGTAACTCTATCATCATTACCTAGCCTCAGAACTTTACATCAGCATTAAACTTCATTTGCTAATCCTTTGACCATTTCAAAACCCTATCTAGATCATTGCATAAATGTTCGTAATAAGGTAAAGAGGACACTGGGATATATTAATCGAAGCGTTACTAATAAGACACCTGGTGTTGTTCTTCAGCTATATCTGAAGAAATTCCCAAAAATCCTATAAGAACATAAGAACACATAAACAAAGGCAACTGCAGAAGGCCTATTGGCCCATACGAGGCAGCTCCTATCTATAACCACCCAATCCCACTCATATACATGTCCAACCCGTGCTTGAAACAATCGAACAATGTTCTTAAATTGCATTCACTGGAAAGGCGAAAAGTTAGGGGTGACATGATAGAGGTTTACAAGTGGATGAATGGACACATCAAAGGGGATATTAATAAGGTATTAAAAGTATTAACACAAGACAGAACACGATACAATGGGTATAAATTGGATAAGTTTAGATTTAGGATAGACTTGGGTAAATACTGGTTCAGTAACAGGGTTGTTGATTTGTGGAACCAATTACCGCGTAACGTGCTGGAGGTGGGGTCCCTCGATTGTTTCAAGCGCGGGTTGGACAAGTATATGAGTGGGATTGGGTGGTTATAAATAGGAGCTGCCTCGTATGGGCCAATAGGCCTTCTGCAGTTGCCTTTGTTCTTATGTTATGCCCATTGTTTCGTGTTCTGTCTTGTGTTGATACTTTTAATACCCTATTAATATCCCCTTTGTTATGTCCATTCACCCACTTGTAAACCTCTATCATGTCACCCCTAGCTCTTCGCCTTTCCAGTGAATGCAATTAAGCTTTACAATGCAATCTGCAATGCAGTCGATTGCAAAGAATGCAATCTTTCTTCATATGAAAGATTTCTAATTTGGGGAATTAACTTAGTCATCCTATGCTGGACACGTTCAAGTGAATTTATATCCATTCTATAATATGGCGACCAAAACTGAACTGCATAATCTAAATGGGGCCTAAATAGAGCAAGATACAGCTTGAGAACCACACCAGGTGTCTTGTTACTAACGCTGCGATTAATAAATCGAAGTGTCCGATTTGCCTTATTACGAACATTTATGCATTGATCCTTTTGTTTTAAATTCTTACTAATCATAACTCCCAGATCCCTTTCGCAATCCGACTTCGCAATCTCAACACCATCTAGCTCGTATCTTGTAACTCTATCATCATTACCTAACCTCAGAACTTTACATTTATCAGCATTAAACTGCATCTGCCAATCCTTTGACCATTTCAAAACCCTATCTAGGTCAACTTGAAGTGATCGTGAGTCCTCCTCCGAATTAATTTCCCTACCGATTTTCGTATCATCGGCAAATTTGCAAATGTTGCTACTCAAACCTGAATCTAAATCATTTATATATATTATAAACAACAGAGGTCCCAGGACAGAGCCTTGAGGCACTCCACTTACAACATTTTCCCACTCTGACTTAACCCCATTTATACTAACTCTCTGTTTCCTTTGGTATAGCCATGCCCTAATCCAGCTTAATAAAGCACCCCCAATACCATGAGACTCTATCTTTTTAATTAGTCTTTCATGTGGCACTGTATCAAAAGCTTTGCTAAAGTCAAGGTACACAACATCACAATCCTTACCACTATCAACTGCCTCAACTATGCTAGAATAAAAAGAAAACAAATTTGTTAAACATGAACGGCCATTTATAAAACCATGTTGCGACTCAATTATTAATTTATGTTTTTCAAGATGAAGACGAATTTTATTTGCTATTATAGATTCGAGTAACTTTCCCACAATAGACGTTAGGCAAATTGGTCGATAGTTAGGCGCAAGTGATCTATCTTCTTTCTTAAAAACTGGTATCACATTAGCAACTTTCCAAAACTCTGGCACTTTTCCTGACTCTATTGATTTATTAAATATAATATGATTTATTAAATATGCCACTTTGTGACAGTGGGTCACAAAGCTCCTCTTTGCATTCTTTAAGCACCCTGGCAAACATTTCATCCGGCCCTGGGGATTTGTTTGGTTTGAGTTTTACTATTTGTTTAAGAACATCCTCCCTGGTAACTGCTAAACTCGTCAACCTGTCCTCGTCCCCACCCACATAGACTTGTTCGGCTGAAGGCATATTGTTAAGTTCCTCTTTAGTAAATACAGATACAAAATATTTATTAAAAATACTACTCATCTCCTCATCACTATCTGTTATTTGACCTGTCTCAGTTTTTAATGGACCTATCCTTTCCCTAGTCTTAGTACGATATAACTGAAAAAAACCTTAAGGATTTTTTCCTAAAATTGGATAAGTTTAGATTTAGGAAAGACTTGGGTAAATACTGGTTCAGTAACAGGGTTGTTGATTTGTGGAACCAATTGCCGCGTAACATTGTGGAGGTGGGGTCCCTCGATTGTTTCAAGCATGGGTTGGACATGTATATGAGTGGGATTGGGTGGTTATAAATAGGAGCTGCCTCGTATGGGCCAATAGGCCTTCTGCAGTTGCATTTGTTCTTATGTTCTTATTTGTCTTTGCTTGCCCTGCTATGCGATTTTCATAGTTTCTTTTTGCTTTCCTTATCTCTTTTTTAACATTTCGAACCAGTTGTACGAATTCCTGTTCTAAAGTGACCTCCCCATTTTTAATCCTTTTGTACCAAGCTCTCTTTTTACCTATAAGGTTCTTCAAATTCTTTGTTATCCACTTTGGGTCATTAGTATTCGATCTATTCAATTTGTATGGTATACTACGTTCCTGTGCTTTGTTTAGAATATTCTTAAATAAGTTATATATTGAATCCACATCGAAATCCCCATTTAAGTCACCTATCGCTGGGTTCATGTCTCGCTCCAAGACCGGCCCACACCCCATACCCAAGACTTTCCAATCAATTTGACCCAAAAAATTTCTTAGGCTATTAAAATCAGCTTTTCGAAAATCTGGCACTTTAATAGAATTTTCTCCTACTGGTCTATTCCATTCTATGCTAAATCTGATTTCTTTGTGATCACTGTTCCCTAGCTCACTCCCTATTTCGATGTCATTAATTTGTGTTTCTCTGTTAGTTAACACTAAATCTAAAATATTATTTTCCCGTGTTGGTTCCTTAATGTGTTGCGTAAGAAAGCAATTGTCAATTAATTCTAGAAAATCTTCCGCTTCACTATTCCCTGTTTTGTTCAACCAGTTTATTCCACTAAAATTAAAGTCACCCATGACATAAATACTGTTAGATCTAGATGCTCTAGATATTTCATCCCATAGGTGCTTTGCTTCCATTCTGTCTAAATTTGGTGGCCTATATATAACTCCTATTATAATATTATTAGCTTTTTCGTTTAATTCTATCCAAATAGTTTCTGTGTGTGGCTCAGTTTTGATTCCCTCTTTGAGACTACATTTCAAATTGTCCCTAACATATATGGCTACTCCACCTCCTCGTCTAATATCTGTGTGAAATAGTTTAAATCCATTTATTTTATAAATATATTTTATAAATATATTTATAGGTTAGGTTAGGTAGGGTTGGTTAGGTTCGGTCATATATCTACGTTAATTTTAACTCCAATAAAAAAAAATTGACTTCATACATAATGAAATGGGTAGCTTTATCATTTCATAAGAAAAAAATTAGAGAAAATATATTTATTCAGGAAAACTTGGCTTATTAGGCAAATCGGGCCTTGCATAGTAGGCTGACAAGTGCATTCTGGCTACTAGGTACGATATATATATATATATATATATATATATATATATATATATATATATATATAGGTAAATACAGATACAAAATATTTATTAAAAATACTACTCATCTCTTCATCACTATCTGTTATTTGACCTGTCTCAGTTTTTAATGGACCTATCCTTTCCCTAGTCTTAGTACGATATAACTGAAAAAAACCTTAAGGATTATAAGTTGAGTCCAGTCCTGTGGTGACTGGACCATTGTGAGTATCGTGTTGAGAGCACCACACCCAGTGAGCCAGGACACATTTACCAGTGTTTAGTGACAAAAAGGAAATTATCCAAGTGTTACGTGCCACATCAACCCTCCCCCCACCCCCTGAGTGTAGTGCCTCCCCCCACCCCCTGTGTGTAGTGCCCCCCCCCACCCCCTGAGTGTAGTGCCTCCCCCCCAGTGAGTGCCTCCCTCCCCCCTCCCTCCCCTCTCCTGCTCGCCCGCTCCACTTGTGTAGTGTCTCTCCCCCCCCTCCCCCCTCCGTGTGGTGCAGTGTCCTCCGCCCCCACCTCCCACGATCAGGTGGTCGCGCCTTCCCTCCCCGGCCCCCCTCCCAGACCGGGCCAGCGCGCAGCCTCCCAACCCCCACCCACCACCTCCACGAGCCCACCCACCCCAGACATCTGCCCAGACATGACGCATAGTATAGGGGACAACCTCGTCCCCCCCAGCCAGGAGGGAGAGACAAATACTCCAGTGCAAGGTGACATTCACTTTACCTAAGGGGATGGCAGAAGAAGCCGCTACCAGCCAGCTCACCCCTCCCGAAGCCAATCAAAGGAGAGGCACATGCAGTGGTTGTGGGAACATCGTCAGCATCAACTCTGTCTCCAGAGTCATACGCCAGCATGGTGACTGTCCTGGGTCAGGGAGGCCTCCCGTGGGAGGAGGCAGCACTCAGGAGCCTGTTGCACCAGTACAAATCGCAACAGATTACGTTGCAACAGACGACCTGCTAGAGGCAATTAAAGCAACGTCAACCAGGACACTCACCCACATCCCAAAGGCCTCTCGCCCTTTTGCTGCAGGGAAATACACGGACCTCATCGCAAAAGTCAACAGAGGGTCAAATAACCTTGTTGCACCTGATACCATCAAAGCCTGGCACAATCTGTTACTTTTTGGCAATGCATGCTTAGGTGTACCAGACAGAGGAGGCAAGACACTGGCCTCATCCGTCAATAAAGCAATTAGGGATTTTCCGAGGGCTGACAACCTAGTCCGCCTCCCCAAACACACCAAACACCGCCGAGGCAGACCAAGTACGACAATCAGCGACAACAGAAAATTAGGTACCCAAGTCAGCAAGAAAATTGAAGAGGGCAATACAGTCGGGGCACTCAGGTTAATCACAAGTGAGGACAAAATTTTGCCCAGGGATGAAACCACAGCCCAAGCACTGAGAGAAAAACACCCCGTCAGGGCCGTAGGTGGACCTCCCCCACAGGTCAGGCTCGCCCCTAATCAGGAACCTCTCGTCCTCCGGGAGTCAGAGGTTTATAAAGCTATCGTTTCATTTCCCCCGGGCTCCTCAGGAGGCTACACAGGGGTAAGACCTCAACATGTGAAGGAAATGGTGAACCCTGTTCTTGGCCCAGCTGCAGAAGCGCTCCTGACAGAAATCACAACGTTTGTCAACAACTGCCTCGCCGGGTTAATCCCTGATGAAATCAAACCATTCTTCTTTGGTGCATCCCTATGTGCCCTCAAAAAGAAGGGGGGAGGAATCAGACCCATTGCCGTTGGTAATACCCTTCGCCGCCTAGTTGCAAGGGCTGCTGTCAGAAGTATCCGAACGGAAGCAGCCACCATGCTGCAACCCAACCAGCTGGGGTTTGGAGTCCCCCAAGGCTGTGAAGCAGCGGCTCATGCTGCACGAGCCTACATTAGCTCTCTTACTGAAGACCAGGCAGTAGTAAAATTAGATTTTAAAAACGCTTTCAACTCGGTCAAAAGGGAAGCAATCCTCACTGCAGTCCAGGAACATTGCCCAAGCATTCTCCCGTTTGTGTCAGCAGGCTACAGCAAAGACTCAACCCTCCTGTTTGGCAAACATGAAGTCACCTCAGCAGAGGGAATTCAACAGGGTGACCCACTTGCACCGTTCCTCTTTTGCATAGCGGTTCGAGAAATTACAACCAGACTGTCCAGCGAGCTCAACATCTGGTTCCTGGATGATGGCACTCTGGCAGGCACACAAGATTCCCTGCTAGAAGACTTACAGCTGGTGAAGACACGGGGGGAGTCCATGGGTCTCGTTCTTAGCCCCTCCAAGTGCGAAATTATTGCATCTAGTGAAGTAATCATTAGAGCAGTGAAATCAGTTCTACCAGAAGCCTCAGTCGTTAAACCTACCGACAGCACACTACTCGGAGCACCTCTGGGCCACAATGCCATTGCTGCAGTCCTTGACGAAAAGTTTAGAGACCTAAAGAGGATGGAAGAGAGAATTGGGGACTTGGACTCCCACGATGCCCTCTACCTTCTCACAAAGTGCCTTACCCTGCCCAGGCTAACATACTTCTTAAGGTGTGCACCAACTTTTGGCAACCCACTTCTAAATCAATATGATGAGCTCCTCAGGTCAATATTCAGGAAGGCGCTCAACCTAGATTTAGATGACAGTCAGTGGGACCAAGCAACACTACCAGTGAGATTTGGAGGGATAGGCATACGAAAGGCAACTGAGGTAGCACTTCCAGCATTCTTATCCTCATGTACAGCAGCCAACGAATTGGTAGGGCAGATCCTACCAGAGCGTATGAGAGAGACAGCGGGAACTCATGATCAAACGTTCATCGAAGCAGCCAGACAATGGGACACCATTGCACACCCTCAACCCCGACCACAAGTCCCAAAAGACCACAAGCAGGCCCACTGGGATAGCCCCATAATGGAAAAGACTGTCACAGCAATGATTGACAACGCTGATGCTGAAAACAAAGCCCGCCTCCTAGCGGTAACAGCACCCCACGCCGGGGATTTTTTATTTGATGTGCCCAATGCAGCCCTGGGAACTCGCCTCAGTCATGACGCTCTCCGCATTGGAGTTGCCCTTCGCCTTGCCGCCCCCATCCTCACCGAACATAGGTGCATCTGCGGAACTGCGATGGCAGACCAATATGGTCGTCATGGTCTGGTATGTCGTAAATCACAGGGTAAAATTGCAAGACATGAAGAAGTCAACGACATCATCAAGAGGAGCCTCGCCACAGCCCGCTGCCCGGCACAAAGAGAACCACACTTATCCAGACCTAACGACCCTCAGAAGCGCCCTGATGGGGTCACCTTGCTACCTTGGAAGGATGGTAAGCAAGTGGTATGGGACTACACGTGCGCTGCCACACTGGCCAGTACCTACCTCCACTACAGCACACGTGAAAGCGGTGGTGCTGCTTCTTTCAGGGAATCGCAGAAAATTATTAAATACAGAGGTCTAGCACACTGCTACAGCTTTGTTCCGATCGGCTCGGAGACCCTCGGTTCGTGGGGAAAATGTGCATTGAAGTTCCTGAAGGAATTGGGGGACAAATTGATCAGCGCTACAAAAGACCAGAGAGCAAAAAGTTTCTTGTTCCAGCGCCTCAGTGTTGCGATTCAGAGGGGAAATGCCTGTTGCGTCTTGGGCACTAGTCCAACTTCAGAGGAATTCGAAGAAGTGTTTGACTTGCAACAATGATCGAACCCGTCTGTGACATTTGTGAGAGTTTTTGTTAGTTTTTTAACTTGTGAGAAGTTTTGGAATAAATTAAAATTGGTATAAGGAATTTTAGCTCGGAAAATTTCTAAGAACTTTCTTTATTCTTTAACCTTTATTCCTGTCGTGATATTCAAGTAGGTCGCCTGAGGAAGGACTTGCTTAGCTAACACACCAGTGTAGTAACCAGCTCATTCCTCACTTTGGGACCATGTATGAACAATTGACTAGGCGCGAGCAAACGCCGAGACCCCAATGAAAATTGAAATCCCCCCCACTTAGGCCGCCGACCTTCGCCAATCGCCGAAGCGAATCTAACGAGTAGGTCACGGGCTCTCACAACAATAATTTATTGTTGTGTGGTGCCGTATATTTGATCCAAAGCTCAGAAAGTGAGTCTCAATTTTAGTCGAGTGTGAAGAACATTTGCATAACAATAATAATGTGTGGGGGTGTAACGAAAAGACAGTGTTAACCATAACAACTTAGTTTATTCAATAAAGTACTAACTACTACAACAAAACAAAAGAAATGTCAATGACGTTACTCGAAATCCTTCCTGTGACACTATCAATGACAGCTAGACACCAGCCCCTCGGACTGCATAATGAACTAACTCGAACATAAGCGTGACCACAGAGGAATCAACAAGCAAGCAAGAACTAACAGATCTATAATCACAATTACAACAAATGACACAGTAGGTTCTGAAATACGTCTCCAGTAACCTCCTAACTGTTCTACGCCTCAGTGCAGTCTACTCCTGCAACAGCGGTTGCAATGCAATCAAATCAGTAGTCTTTCAATGACAACAATAACTAATGGGTTCACTGGCAACTCCAGCACCCTTCCACAAATTAATCCTTACGTTAATACTACGTCCCACGGACAATCAATAACAATTGATTTACGTTAATAACACAATAACATTTACGTTAATAACAAGGTAACATTTACGTTAAATTAACAACTCTTACAACTGTCACTAGTAACGCGGAAATCAAACAACACTCTACCCGTCGAGCATTCAGTGAGAAAATCCCATTAATCCCTGTACTTCCAGACAGCTGATTAATCTCTTTACTAGTTACGTTAATTTACGTTAATCGGTTACTAATCACTCAGCGATGGTAAACTCTGATTTACAATGTCCAAAGTGCTAAGAGAACGGTAATCACTCGTGATTACCTTTAGAGTAATTAATTACTATCCTCAAGATCAATAATTAAACAATTAAAATACGCAACCTTTCACACTGGCTCAGCAATTTACATTAAGGTACGAATTCCGTCTAAGCCTTCCATACTCAGACCAATTCAGGCGACTAATAACAGTAATTAGCCCCACGTTTACGTTATTCTAAATGACGTTACTCCTCTCACGAGTCAATCCAATGCCGGTACTTCCGGGCAGATAACGACGTTACGTTAATGGAACAATGTAGCCTTCGTGTGAGTCGATCAAACAAGGATCGAGATTAATTACTTTGACTTCCTGAAACACGTCAATTACCCGGCCCACTGACCGTTAATTACGACAGACAATACTCTAATTCTTATCTGGCTGATGGCTAGGCTCCTCGAGACTACCGTAGCTGCTTACAGGAAAGTAAATTAACCCAAACGCATTCTACGTTACTCAAATTGTCAAAGAACAAATTCTCTTAAAGCAATGGGCGTTCCCTTGGTTACGTTATATTAATTGCCTCGCAATCACCTCACTGAATACTGGACTTCGATGTCCTACCAGATAACCAGGAGAATATATGTATATCCAAGTACTCGTCTACAGCCGAGTTCACCCACGACAATGACAAATCACACTAACAAATCACAGTGATTTACGTTACAATCCGGTTGCAATGACAATACTGCAGAACCAAGTAAAATAACCTACAGGACATGAACCCTCTAGAACCCTGCCCCACAATGGTTTTACTGAACTGCAATCACATACGGTGATTGCTCAACACTAGCAACAATCACCATCAAATAACAACCCCCTTTGCAATAACACACACGGCAAGTACTCTAATTTCCAAATATTAGGATACTGCACACACTTACTTACTTACTGCTGCAAAGGACCCCTAGAACATAGGTCCATATATTGCAATCACCACACAGTAAATAACACAATAACACTGGGCACCGTGACACTACGATTATATATATATATAATTACCGCTGACACATGTAGCCTACAGCTATCAAACGTTATTGGGAACACTAAGGAGAATCTCACACTCCTTAAATCACATGGGTGAGTGATTTATCGGTCACGCATGCCGATAAACACTCGAGAGTTACGTTACTCGACAGAGCGGGGGCGGTCTCTCTAGACGGCCTCGTCACTCACCAAACCTCACCAAATTTACGTTAATTAATACTGCAACCACAACATATATATTTATATAAATCACACTTGTCACGGCCCTGGGAACACTACAAGAAATTTAAGCCACACTGTGGCACACTCCACAATAATCATTGCCAGGAATCACTGGCGTTACACATACCTGAGCGCTCAGTGTTGGAATTCCACACCTGCAAGACCACACATGGAAATGATATCACTCCGTCCCACGGACGATCAAAAATGATTACCACAATGAAATAAAAGAATTTATTACATGGACACCTTCTCAGTCCTTGGCTAATCTATGTATCCTGTTCCCCGTGTGTACCCACACACACACACACTGTACGTCTGTGTACACTTAAGTCCCTCTGGACTGACAAGATGACAACACAGGTGATTAATCTCCTCGCCCACAATTCACTCCACCTGAACAGGTGCTGCGTGACAATGTGACGGAACACTTGACCTCGAATTCAAGCTTTAGAGACTACTAATCACCGAAATACACACATAGGTACTTACTCATTCACACTGCCGGCTTTACACACCATTCCCATACATCAGGCACCCCGCTATAGGTGGCTGGCTCGCTCCGGGTGGCGTAGGCGGCGGTAGTTCCTGACCGTAGTACTTATACGGAAAATTGGCGCACACTCGAACCCCTCCCACTCAACACGGCTGAGTTCGCACCCTCGACTCCCCGGTGAAGTGAAGCGTTCATACCCAGGTGACGCGCACAACGATAGCGTCTCACACCAACCTTGGGAAATTGCCTTAACACTGACACGAATTTCCCCGTTCCCATCGACTGCTACAGAGCACTAGCAAGTCTAATCATCACTGGTATGGGATCTACGAGTCTGTTGCTGCTCGTATGCACATTCCCCCACGATCCCAGATCACTGTACCTCTACCCCCTGCATACAATAATGTCTTAAACCCCTCCAAGCGACGACTTCGGCCGGATTCTGTGACGACCGATGTCGTAGGTGAAGCAGGAAGCATCAGCAGTTGTAGTCCAGCCACCACGACGCCCTATACTCCAATTTGGCCGAATTGAGTACAGGATGCGTCTTGACAAGGTGGCGGCTGAGTTCAGAATGATGCTCACACCGGCTCTTCCCGCGTCCTTCTCGAAATAACCAATGAGAGGAAGGCATACAGCGGCCTACCCCTCTCATCCAATCAGCGACGGTGTAGCATAGCCCCTAGGGCAGCTCCAAGATGGCCGACCAACATGGCGGCTCAAGATGTTTACTAAGATGGCGGCTGGTTTCCATGACAACCACTCAAGTGGGCAGCCAGCGCGGGGGCCCCACACCCAGGCCGACGGCCTAGCTGTTTCCCGCGCAAAGCTGAGCCTGGCCTCATGCCATACAATGAGATGATGCTATCAGCTCTAGCACTGTCCACAGACATGCCACCCCGGCCAGGGTAACATTTATGGACTGCTGATGACTGGGGCTCTCACATGAGCCCAAACACTAGATGTTTCGGTTGCTGGTACAAAACTTAAGTCCGCCCACTTAACAAGTGCACTTAACAAGTGTACTGGCTCCCACAGGCATAAGAGCACTATTGTAAGTGAGCTGGTGAACCACCTCCTCACATAACTCCCCACCAAAAAGATAAAATTTCCCGGAGGAAAATTTCATCTAAAAATCACCAGCCACTTACACTTGAGCTCTTAATTAAGTGCACGGCGGCTGGGTGGTGGTGATTCATCCGTTTTCCGTTGACGTCGGTGGCTGGCGGGACAAGATGTGACGTCACTGGCTCGTCCAGGGTGGTACTTCCTGACCATAGTGCGGTCGGGCTCAGGTTCTGGGTCCAGGTTAAGCCGGCTCAACGCCTCGCAGCTTCCCTTCCTCAGTCCCTTCACACTCTCGCCCCACAGGTCTGTGTCATACTGGACACAATAGGTAGCACACTGGGATGGACTTACCAATGAAGTACAGACTCAACACCTTCCCTACCCTACCGACACAATTCCGACAGTTAGCAGACTGTCTTGACTTCCCGGTGACAGGGTCTTTCTTCCTGTCTGTCTGTCACTCTCAGACCTAGTTGCTCTACCGACTGAGTTGACTGGGCTGAGGCCTCTTCAGCAGCTGTCAAACCTCGCTCCTCACTGAGCACTTGGTCACTGACCTGCTCGTTCTTCAATCTCTCAGCGACTGTTCGTTTGTCTGAACGATCTTCCAACAGCCTGAAAGATTGGTCCAGAATATCCACTTCACTTGTGGGAACCACAGCTACCTTAGCCTCACCACTGGTAACATCAAGCAGACGTTTACTCTCCTGAGTGGTGTTAACCCTCGTGGGCCGGGCTGGTCGACAGGTTGTGGCGGGATCACCTGATCCGGGCCACACCCGTCTCACTGGGCTCACCTCCGTTTTCTGTGAAATGAAAGAGGGAAAATTGCTCATTTTTCCTTTTACCTCATGCACCTGATCTTTCGCCTGATAAGAGGCGACCTTGACTTCCTCAGCTGGCGGCCGTGTGACATCGCCGTCAGCTGGTGAGACCCATCTGAGTCCCTCTGAATCAGTTCTCGTTTTCTGTGCAATAGGGAGAGGAGGATGGCTCCGGTTTCCTTTCACCTGCTGCGCCTCTTCTTCTGTCTGGGCGGCGGTGATCTCTGCTCGACCAGCCGGCTGACGCTTGGTGTCAACGCTAGCGGGTTTAACCTTCCTCTCACCTGTTCCTGTTTCCTCTGGGTCATTTCCACAGGACAGACCCACCTGGTTCCCTATACCAGGAGTATTACCTATCAAAAGTCCATACACTGCCTTTCTACTTAGCGCAGCTTTGATCTTACCTTTGATATATGGGGTGTCTACCAACACGGACACTTCTTCCATGTCCTTACCAGTGCCATCTGGGTACTGGACATGGAGGGTTCGACCTGTTCTACTCTCAGGCTCAACCAAACTGCTCCTGACCATGTTAACTGTAGCACCCCGGTCTCGAAAGACACTCGTCCATTGCCCATTAACTCTTCCTCTAGTTAACTCGAGTGTGTCTCTTAGGGCATCACCTCCCACGGTACTCATGCCTGTAACTTGCACCTTGGTCACCTTCTTAGTCTTAAGCCTAGTGCTGCTCGGGCACTTAGCTGCTCGGTGACCTGCCATGTTGCATGTGAAGCACCTGGGTCCCTTAACCTTGGGTTTCTGTTGGTGTCCCTTAGACTTACTTCCTTTAGGTTTGGCTCCCTTACTTGGAGCTTGAGTAAACCTTTCAACCTTTGTCACACATCGATCTAGGTATGCATCCCTAGGATCGATCTTCTCCTCTCTTGGCAATAGAGGAGGTACCTCTACTTCCAGCGCCTGTACCTCTGAGCTTGGCGCGGCAGGAGGGGCTTGACTCCCCGTCCTTGCCTCGGATTGCACTCTTGCAACTTCCAATCTAGTCAATCTCTCGTGGTGGGCATTCCACATGTAAGCCACAAATTTGGCCTTATCCTCTCTTTGCAGTTTCATAGCATCAGCTTGAGCTGCTAGGTACTCTAAAGTAATTTCCTCCTGGGGTTGTTCAGTCCCCCTCCTGAGAGGTTGTTCTGGTATCTGATTGACTACTTCCAATGAAACGTTTCTGTGGCCCAAGGAATCAGTCCTTAGCCTAGGCTGGGGTCGCGACTCCCCTTCCTTCTCCTGGGGTGGACTCAATCCCACACCCCCTGACATACCGACTATACCACGGTCGGCTAGGGGAACTCCCTTGTCCCCTAGATCACTTCTGTTTGCTCTTTCTAGACATAGACGCCGTACATAGGCATTATGATCCTCAACATACCGCCTACATTCCTCATCTGTACGACTGTTTCTATCCTTTGGCAGCACGCCATACTTAGTCACATACAGATATACGTACTTACGCCTATAATCCTCATCCATTCTGTGTGTGTGGTGTGTGTGTACCTAATCCTGCTAACCGACAACATACACACCCACAGCAATATTGTTCTGCAATGTTCCTCACACCTTTCTTCACAGGTTTCTCAACTTGATGAATCTTACTTTTCTGATTATGAATCAAAAGTCTACGGCCCCACGTTGGGCGCCACGCTGTGAGAGTTTTTGTTAGTTTTTTAACTTGTGAGAAGTTTTGGAATAAATTAAAATTGGTATAAGGAATTTTAGCTCGGAAAATTTCTAAGAACTTTCTTTATTCTTTAACCTTTATTCCTGTCGTGATATTCAAGTAGGTCGCCTGAGGAAGGACTTGCTTAGCTAACACACCAGTGTAGTAACCAGCTCATTCCTCACTTTGGGACCATGTATGAACAATTGACTAGGCGCGAGCAAACGCCGAGACCCCAATGAAAATTGAAATCCCCCCCACTTAGGCCGCCGACCTTCGCCAATCGCCGAAGCGAATCTAACGAGTAGGTCACGGGCTCTCACAACAATAATTTATTGTTGTGTGGTGCCGTATATTTGATCCAAAGCTCAGAAAGTGAGTCTCAATTTTAGTCGAGTGTGAAGAACATTTGCATAACAATAATAATGTGTGGGGGTGTAACGAAAAGACAGTGTTAACCATAACAACTTAGTTTATTCAATAAAGTACTAACTACTACAACAAAACAAAAGAAATGTCAATGACGTTACTCGAAATCCTTCCTGTGACACTATCAATGACAGCTAGACACCAGCCCCTCGGACTGCATAATGAACTAACTCGAACATAAGCGTGACCACAGAGGAATCAACAAGCAAGCAAGAACTAACAGATCTATAATCACAATTACAACAAATGACACAGTAGGTTCTGAAATACGTCTCCAGTAACCTCCTAACTGTTCTACGCCTCAGTGCAGTCTACTCCTGCAACAGCGGTTGCAATGCAATCAAATCAGTAGTCTTTCAATGACAACAATAACTAATGGGTTCACTGGCAACTCCAGCACCCTTCCACAAATTAATCCTTACGTTAATACTACGTCCCACGGACAATCAATAACAATTGATTTACGTTAATAACACAATAACATTTACGTTAATAACAAGGTAACATTTACGTTAAATTAACAACTCTTACAACTGTCACTAGTAACGCGGAAATCAAACAACACTCTACCCGTCGAGCATTCAGTGAGAAAATCCCATTAATCCCTGTACTTCCAGACAGCTGATTAATCTCTTTACTAGTTACGTTAATTTACGTTAATCGGTTACTAATCACTCAGCGATGGTAAACTCTGATTTACAATGTCCAAAGTGCTAAGAGAACGGTAATCACTCGTGATTACCTTTAGAGTAATTAATTACTATCCTCAAGATCAATAATTAAACAATTAAAATACGCAACCTTTCACACTGGCTCAGCAATTTACATTAAGGTACGAATTCCGTCTAAGCCTTCCATACTCAGACCAATTCAGGCGACTAATAACAGTAATTAGCCCCACGTTTACGTTATTCTAAATGACGTTACTCCTCTCACGAGTCAATCCAATGCCGGTACTTCCGGGCAGATAACGACGTTACGTTAATGGAACAATGTAGCCTTCGTGTGAGTCGATCAAACAAGGATCGAGATTAATTACTTTGACTTCCTGAAACACGTCAATTACCCGGCCCACTGACCGTTAATTACGACAGACAATACTCTAATTCTTATCTGGCTGATGGCTAGGCTCCTCGAGACTACCGTAGCTGCTTACAGGAAAGTAAATTAACCCAAACGCATTCTACGTTACTCAAATTGTCAAAGAACAAATTCTCTTAAAGCAATGGGCGTTCCCTTGGTTACGTTATATTAATTGCCTCGCAATCACCTCACTGAATACTGGACTTCGATGTCCTACCAGATAACCAGGAGAATATATGTATATCCAAGTACTCGTCTACAGCCGAGTTCACCCACGACAATGACAAATCACACTAACAAATCACAGTGATTTACGTTACAATCCGGTTGCAATGACAATACTGCAGAACCAAGTAAAATAACCTACAGGACATGAACCCTCTAGAACCCTGCCCCACAATGGTTTTACTGAACTGCAATCACATACGGTGATTGCTCAACACTAGCAACAATCACCATCAAATAACAACCCCCTTTGCAATAACACACACGGCAAGTACTCTAATTTCCAAATATTAGGATACTGCACACACTTACTTACTTACTGCTGCAAAGGACCCCTAGAACATAGGTCCATATATTGCAATCACCACACAGTAAATAACACAATAACACTGGGCACCGTGACACTACGATTATATATATATATAATTACCGCTGACACATGTAGCCTACAGCTATCAAACGTTATTGGGAACACTAAGGAGAATCTCACACTCCTTAAATCACATGGGTGAGTGATTTATCGGTCACGCATGCCGATAAACACTCGAGAGTTACGTTACTCGACAGAGCGGGGGCGGTCTCTCTAGACGGCCTCGTCACTCACCAAACCTCACCAAATTTACGTTAATTAATACTGCAACCACAACATATATATTTATATAAATCACACTTGTCACGGCCCTGGGAACACTACAAGAAATTTAAGCCACACTGTGGCACACTCCACAATAATCATTGCCAGGAATCACTGGCGTTACACATACCTGAGCGCTCAGTGTTGGAATTCCACACCTGCAAGACCACACATGGAAATGATATCACTCCGTCCCACGGACGATCAAAAATGATTACCACAATGAAATAAAAGAATTTATTACATGGACACCTTCTCAGTCCTTGGCTAATCTATGTATCCTGTTCCCCGTGTGTACCCACACACACACACACTGTACGTCTGTGTACACTTAAGTCCCTCTGGACTGACAAGATGACAACACAGGTGATTAATCTCCTCGCCCACAATTCACTCCACCTGAACAGGTGCTGCGTGACAATGTGACGGAACACTTGACCTCGAATTCAAGCTTTAGAGACTACTAATCACCGAAATACACACATAGGTACTTACTCATTCACACTGCCGGCTTTACACACCATTCCCATACATCAGGCACCCCGCTATAGGTGGCTGGCTCGCTCCGGGTGGCGTAGGCGGCGGTAGTTCCTGACCGTAGTACTTATACGGAAAATTGGCGCACACTCGAACCCCTCCCACTCAACACGGCTGAGTTCGCACCCTCGACTCCCCGGTGAAGTGAAGCGTTCATACCCAGGTGACGCGCACAACGATAGCGTCTCACACCAACCTTGGGAAATTGCCTTAACACTGACACGAATTTCCCCGTTCCCATCGACTGCTACAGAGCACTAGCAAGTCTAATCATCACTGGTATGGGATCTACGAGTCTGTTGCTGCTCGTATGCACATTCCCCCACGATCCCAGATCACTGTACCTCTACCCCCTGCATACAATAATGTCTTAAACCCCTCCAAGCGACGACTTCGGCCGGATTCTGTGACGACCGATGTCGTAGGTGAAGCAGGAAGCATCAGCAGTTGTAGTCCAGCCACCACGACGCCCTATACTCCAATTTGGCCGAATTGAGTACAGGATGCGTCTTGACAAGGTGGCGGCTGAGTTCAGAATGATGCTCACACCGGCTCTTCCCGCGTCCTTCTCGAAATAACCAATGAGAGGAAGGCATACAGCGGCCTACCCCTCTCATCCAATCAGCGACGGTGTAGCATAGCCCCTAGGGCAGCTCCAAGATGGCCGACCAACATGGCGGCTCAAGATGTTTACTAAGATGGCGGCTGGTTTCCATGACAACCACTCAAGTGGGCAGCCAGCGCGGGGGCCCCACACCCAGGCCGACGGCCTAGCTGTTTCCCGCGCAAAGCTGAGCCTGGCCTCATGCCATACAATGAGATGATGCTATCAGCTCTAGCACTGTCCACAGACATGCCACCCCGGCCAGGGTAACATTTATGGACTGCTGATGACTGGGGCTCTCACATGAGCCCAAACACTAGATGTTTCGGTTGCTGGTACAAAACTTAAGTCCGCCCACTTAACAAGTGCACTTAACAAGTGTACTGGCTCCCACAGGCATAAGAGCACTATTGTAAGTGAGCTGGTGAACCACCTCCTCACAACATTCATCAATGTTTCCCATTGTTGTGTTCTTCAAGAGATCCATAACCTTTAAGCACCTTTTTGCATTATTATTTTTGTATCAACCCATGTATATCTTGTAACCATCAAATGCATAATAAAGCACAAAAAAAAAAAAAAAAAAAAAAAAAAATATATATATATATATATATATATATATATATATATATATATATATATATATATATATATATATATATATATATATATATATATATATATATATATGTCGTACCTAGTAGCCAGAAAGCACTTCTCGGCCTACTATGCAAGGCCCGATTTGCCTAATAAGCCAAGTTTTCCTAAATTAATATATTTTCTCTATTTTTTTTCTTATGAAATGATAAAACTACCCATTTCATTACGTATGAGGTCAATTTTTTTTTATTGGAGTTAAAATTAATGTAGATATATGACCGAACCTAACCAACCCTACCTAACCTAACCTAACCTATCCTTATAGGTTAGGTTAGGTTAGGTACATGAAAAAGTTTGGTTAGGTTAGGTTAGGTAGGTTAGGTAGTCGAAAAACAAATAATTCATGAAAACTTGGCTTATTAGGCAAATTGGGCCTTGCATAGTAGGCTGAGAAGTGCGTTCTGGCTACTAGGTACGACATATATATATATATATATATATATATATATATATATATATATATATATATATATATATATATATATATATATATATATATATATATATATATATATATATATATTAGTATATTTTGGTAGCAGTCTTTCCTGTAGACATATATTATTAAATATGACCGAAAAAGTAAGATTAATAAAAATAAAAATAAAAATGAATTTTGGAGAATTGATTTTTGAATTACCATCAACAGTGAAAAGAAATGTACGAAAGATTGAGAAAATTCGTGTTAGAATTATTAATCTTACTTTTTCGGTCTTATTTAATAATATATATATATATATTCACGCATTTCCCCTCTGAACAGCGACACTGAGGCGCTGGAACATAAAACTGGCCGCTCTTGGGTCTCTAGTCTTCCCAATGAGTTCCTCGCCCAGCTCCTTCAGGAACTTAAGTGCACATTTACCCCAGGCGCCCAGAGTCTCAGAGCCTATTGGCACGAACCTGTAACAAAGTTCTAGGTCCCTGTACTTGTTAGTTTTCTGGGTCTCCCTGAAGGTGGCCGCCCCGCCTCCCTCAGCTGCGCTGTAAGGTAGATAGGTATCAGCCAATGTCGATGCACACGTGTAGTCCCACACGACCTGTTTACCTTCCTTCCACGGCTGCAGGGTGACTCCATCTGGGCGTTTTTGGCTGTTGTCAGGTCTGCACAACTGAGGTTCCCTTTGTGCTGGGCACCCAGCTGAAGCCAAACTTCTCTTGATGATGTCATTGACTGCTTTATGTCTGGCAATCTTTCCCTGTGTCTTACGACAGATGAGACCATGGCTGCCGTATTGGTCCGCCCGTGCATGGCCGCAAATACACCGGTGCTCGGTGGAGATAGGGGCGGCAAGGCGCAGAGCAACACCAATACTTAGGGTCCGATGGTCCAGGCGGGTGCCCAAGGCGGAATTAGGGACTGCCAACAGGAAATCTCCGGCATGGGGCGCTTGCACAGCTAGAAGACGCGCTTTGTCCTTCCTGGAAGCTGCCTCCAGCAATGATGTGGCGATGTTCTCCACTATGGGGCTATCCCATTTAGACTGTTTGCAGTCATTTGGAAAAGTCGGTTGAGGATAAGAGTTGACGAGAGTGTCCCACTGACCGGCTCCTTCCGCGAATTTGGGATCATGAATCCCAATGGAGTCTCTTAGGTGTTCCGGTAGTATTTCCTTAACTAATTCACCTGTTGCACTGGTCGAGGATAAGAATGCTGGCAATGCTGTGTCGCCTTGCGAATACCTATTCCCCCGAGTCTAACTGGGAGCGTTGCTTGGTCCCATTGGTCATCTTGCAGGGAGAGGTTTAACACTTTCACGGTTATTGACCTTAGGAGAGTGTCATATTCTGTTAATTTTGGACTGTCGAAGGAGGGAGCACACCTTAGGAAATAGGTCAGTCTGGGCAAAGCCAGGCACCTTGTGAGAAGGTACAAAGCATCGTGGGCGTCCAAAGCCCCTATTCTTCCCTCCATTCTCCCCAGGTCGTTCAGCTTTTCTTCGAGGACTACCTCAATGGCGTTCAAGCCCAGAGGTACCCCTAGCCCAGAGGTACCCCTAGTGTCGCCCAGAGATACCCCTAGTGTCGCTCCCACCGACAGCACACTGTCGGTGGGAGCGATCACTTGGGCTCCTGGCAATATGGTTCGCACTGCATCTATGGTTGGTTGGCTAGATGAGATGATTTCACACTTTAATGGGTTTAGGGTGAGTCCTAACTCCTCTCCTTTAGATTTCACCAGCTGTAGATCTTCTAGCAGGGACTCCTGTGTCCCTGCCAGGGTGCCATCGTCCAGGAAACAGATGTTGAGTTCGCTGGTCAACCTACTTGTGACCTCTTTAACAGCCATGCAAAAAAGAAAAGGGGCAAGTGGGTCTCCCTGCTGGACACCTTCTGTAGAGACAACTTCATGTTCCCCAAACAGCAGCGTCGATTCCCTACTGTACCCTGCTGAGACGAAGGGGAGTAGAGAAGGAAAGCTTGTTCGAACTGCTTCCAGTACCACATCCCTTTTTACCTGGTTGAAGGCATTCAACTGGCATTTACCTGGTTGAAGGTATATATATATATATATATATATATATATATATATATATATATATATATATATATATATATATATATATATATATATGTATATATATAGACTGCAGTGTGGAGGTTTCCACACTGCAGTCTACACTAAGGAAACAAACATAGGAATGTGCCTAAATGCCAACAGCGACTGCCCAGACAGGTACAAGAGGAGTGTTGTTAACGCATATGTCGACCGTGCTCTCAGCCACAGCTCAGAATGGAAGCAAGTCGACGAAGAACTCTGTAGGGTAAGGCAGGTCCTAGTCAATAACGGCTTCTCCAATGGTTTCGTCGAAGACATCATAAGAAGGAAAGTGAAAAGCCATGCAACCTCTGAAGAGACAACTAACACAACACCTATACCCCCTATTAGACTATTTTACAGGAACTTCTTTTCCACAGCTCATAAAACGGAGGAAAGGGTCCTGAAAGATATTGTTAATAGAAACGTTATCCCTACAGACAAAAATCAGAGGATACAACTGACGATTTACTATAAAACCAGAAAAACGGCCAGCCTACTCATGAGAAACTCTCCAGACACAAAACAGAACGCTTTAAAAGAGACTAACGTCGTCTATGCCTTCAAATGCCCACTTGGGGACTGTAAGCTCCAAAAAAAACCAGTATATAGGCAAGACAACAACATCTCTTTCTAGGCGTTTAACGATGCATAAGCAACAGGGCTCCATTAAGGAACATATAATCTCTTCCCACAACCAAACCATCGCCAGAGAAATCCTAGTAAACAACACAGAAATCATCGATAGATACAGCGATAGCAGGCGGCTTGACGTTTGCGAGGCACTACACATCAAGAAGTCAACACCAGCAATCAACAGCCAATTATTGCACAACTATATTCTACCCACCTCAAGACTCCGCTCCAATATAGAAGCATCAAGAAATATGGACCAATAGGCTTTCTACAAACACTTCTATTCAATATCCATTGTTTCGTGTTCTGTCTTGTGTTGATGAAATTAATACCCTATTAACACCCTTGTTCTGTCTTGTGTTGATGAAATTAATACCCTATTAATACCACATTTTTGTTCTGTCTTGTGTTAATGCCACATCACCCCTTCCACCTCACTCAAATGTAGATATAAAATCGGAGATACGTAAGTTCTATTCAGTTGTGTATTTGTGAACTAAAGTCTTTGAAAATGTAATAAGTTTTACGAAACGCGCCCGTGTCGCGTCAGACTAGAAATAAAAATGAACTTTGGAGAATTGATTTTTGATTTACCTCCAACAGTGAAGCGTAATGTACGAAAGATTGAGAAAATTCGTGTTAGAATTATTAATCTTACTTTTTCGGTCATATTTAATAATATATATATATATATATATATATATATATATATATATATATATATATATATATATATATATATATATATATATATATATATATATATATATATATATATACATATATATATATATATATATATATATATATATATATATATATATATATATACATATATATATATATATATATATATATATATATATATATATATATATATATATATATATATATATATATATATGTATATATATATATATATATATATATATATATATATATATATATATATATATATATATATATATATATATATATATATTTTTTTTTTTTTTTTAAATAATATATTATTAAATATGACCGAAAAAGTAAGATTAATAATTCTAACACGAATTTTCTCAATATTTCTTATATTTCTTTTCACTGATGAAGGTAATTGAAAAATCTATTCTCCAAAATTCATTTTTATTTCTAGTCTGACGCGACACGTCAGACTAGATATATATCTACAGGGAAAGACTGCTACCAAAATATACTAATTTTAAAACGCATGACCCAGCAGCAAGGAATCAAGCCTTCACGATAAAATATCGCCGAGATCTGATTCGAAATCAGATACACAAGGCAGAAAATGAAATCTAAGACAACAAAACGCAACTACTTCAAACTACAAACCAATGTAGAAACAGCAACATCGACGAAAGTCTCCGTACTCGCATCGAGCAACACCTCGACATCCTCACAGATCGACATCACCTCAGCACCGAAACCAGTACTATTTAGAAACTAACAACATTATATGGAGGACCTATGGCAATTCCACGACAGAGAGACGGCTTCCTGAACCTTGCAGGAAACAACCTCACTGAAGACGAAGTCACTCTCCTAAATCTGGGTATAAACTGTCACGTTATGTCCTGACCGAGTGAGATGGCCCGGAAAGTGGAGTTGGAAATCCTGTTGGACGACATATTCGACCTCGAGACACAAAAGAAGGTCACCACCAAGGACACCTTACAAGTAGAACTTATCGCAAAAGGAGGAAAGAATCGAGGCAACTACAGAAGCACCATACTGTCCCCCGAGCTCAAAGCGGTAGCTAAGAGCCTTCGTGAGAACAAGGAGATAGTCGTCAGGAGAAGTGACAAGTCGCCAATATACGTCATTCTTAAAAAAGACAAATATCTGGCGAAAATGAACCTCATACTCTCTGACCAAACTAAATTCCAAAGGGTAACGAAGGACACTACAGCCGAATTGCAAGCAAAGGTCACCAAATTGATCGAAACTGTGAACGCCAAGAAATCCGGACTCCACCTGCCAAAGATTATTGGAGAATACAAACCTGGATACGCGTATGGAAATGTCAAGACACACAAGCCTGGAAACCCACTTCGGCCAATCATCAGCCAGATACCCACACCTACGTACAGACTGGCGAAGCGACTCAACAGTTTGCTGACTCCTTATGTCCCTTGCGCCTTCAGCCTGAAGTCTCCAAAGGAATTTGTTGACTTACTGCGGGGAACACGGGCCACAGGGATAAGAGCCTCGTTGGATGTAGAATCACTGTTTACCAACGTACCGGTGGATGAAACAATCGGGATGATAGCGGACAGAGTGTATTGTGATCCGGCCTGTACCCCTCTTGACATACCAGAAAACATTCTAAGGAAACTACTCCAAGCTTGTACTAAAGAGGCACCCTTCTTGAGCCTGGATGGGCACATGTATAAGCAAGTAGATGGGGTCACCATGGGTTCTCCCCTAGGTGTCCTGTTTGCGAACTTCTACATCGAACAAAAGGTCTTAGTCGACATGAACTTGAACGACATATATATATATATATGAATATATATATATATATATATATTCCGAGTGCCGGCGGATATATATATATATGTCGTACCTAGTAGCCAGAACGCACTTCTCAGCCTACTTTCCAAGGCCCGATTTGCCTAATAAGCCAAGTTTTCCTGAATTAATATATTTTCTCTAATTTTTTTCTTATGAAATGATAAAGCTACCCATTTCATTATGAATGAGGTCAATATTTTTTTATTGGAGGTAAAATTAACGTAGATATATGACCGAACCTAACCAACCCTACCTAACCTAACCTAACCTATCTTTATAGGTTAGGTTTGGTTAGGTAGCCGAAAAAGTTAGGTTAGGTTAGGTTAGGTAGGTTAGGTAGTCGAAAAAACATTAATTCATGAAAACTTGGCTTATTAGGCAAATCGGGCCTTGCATAGTAGGCTGAGAAGTGCGTTCTGGCTACTAGGTACGACATATATATATATATATATATATATATATATATATATATATATATATATATATATATATATATATATATATATATATATATATATATATATGTATATATATATATATATATATATATATATATATATATATATATATATATATATATATATATATATATATATATATATATATATATATATATATATATATATTATTAAATATGACCGAAAAAGTAAGATTAATAATTCTAACACGAATTTTCTCAATCTTTCGTACATTATGCTTCACTGTTGGAGGTAAATCAAAAATCACTTCTCCAAAATTCATTTTTATTTCTAGTCTGACGCGACACGGGCGCGTTTCGTAAAACTTATTACATTTTCAAAGACTTCACAAATACACAACTGATACTACAATATACTAATATATATATATGTATATATGTATATATATATATATATATATGTATATATATATATATATATATATATATATATATATATATATATATATATATATATATATATATATATATATATATATATATATATATATATATATATATGTACTCACCTAGTTGTACTCACCTAGTTGTGTTTGCGGGGGTTGAGCTCTGGCTCTTTGGTCCCGCCTCTCAACCGTCAATCAACAGGTGTACAGATTCCTGAGCCTATCGGGCTCTGTCATATCTACACTTGAAACTGTGTATGGAGTCAGCCTCCACCACATCACCCCGTAATGCATTCCATTTGTCAACCACTCTGACACTAAAAAAGTTCTTTCTAATATCTCTGTGGCTCATTTGGGCACTCAGTTTCCACCTGTGTCCCCTTGTGCGTGTTCCCCTTGTGTTAAATAGACTGTCTTTATCTACCCTATCAATCCCCTTCAGAATCTTGAATGTGGTGATCATGTCCCCCCTAACTCTTCTGTCTTCCAGCGAAGTGAGGTTTAATTCCCGTAGTCTCTCCTCGTAGCTCATACCTCTCAGCTCGGGTACTAGTCTGGTGGCAAACCTTTGAACCTTTTCCAGTTTAGTCTTATCCTTGACTAAGATATGGACTCCATGCTGGGGCTGCATACTCCAGGATTGGCCTGACATATGTGGTATACAATGTTCTGAATGATTCTTTACACAAGTTTCTGAATGCCGTTCGTATGTTGGCCAGCCTGGCATATGCAGCTGATGTTATCCGCTTGATATGTGCTGCAGGAGACAGGTCTGGCGTGATATCAACCCCCAAGTCTTTTTCCTTCTCTGACTCCTGAAGAATTTCCTCTCCCAGATGATACCTTGTATCTGGCCTCCTGCTCCCTACACCTATCTTCATTACATTACATTTGGTTGGGTTAAACTCTAAGAACCATTTGTTCGACCATTCCTTCAGCTTGTCTAGGTCTTCTTGAAGCCTCAAACAGTCCTCTTCTGTTTTAATCCTTCTCATAATTTTAGCATCGTCCGCAAACATTGAGAGAAATAAATCGATACCCTCCGGGAGATCATTTACATATATCAGAAACAAGATAGGACCGAGTACAGAGCCCTGTGGGACTCCACTGGTGACTTCACGCCAATCGGAGGTCTCACCCCTCACCGTAACTCTCTGCTTCCTATTGCTTAGATACTCCCTTATCCACTGGAGCACCTTACCAGCTACACCTGCCTGTCTCTCCAGCTTATGTACCAGCCTCTTATGCGGTACTGTGTCAAAGGCATTCCGACAATCCAAGGAAATGCAGTCCGCCCAGCCCTCTCTTTCTTGCTTAATCTGTGTCACCTGATCGTAGAATTCTATCAAGCCTGTAAGGCAAGATTTACCCTCCCTGAATCCATGTTGGCGATTTATCACGAAGTCCCTTCTCTCCAGATGTGTTACCAGGTTTTTTCTCACGATCTTCTCCATCACCTTGCATGGTATAGAAGTCAAGGACACTGGCCTGTAGTTCAGTGCCTCTTGTCTGTCGCCCTTTTTGTATATTGGGACCACATTCGCCGTCTTCCATATTTCTGGTAGGTCTCCCGTCTCTAGTGACTTACTATACACTATGGAGAGTGGCAAGCAAAGTGCCTCTGCACACTCTTTCAGTACCCATGGTGAGATCCCATCTGGACCAACAGCCTTTCAAACATCCAGATCCAGCAGGTGTCTCTTGACCTCCTCTCTCGTAATTTCGAACTCCTCCAAGGCCGCCTGGTTTACCTCCCTTTCTCCTAGCACAGTGACCTCACCCTGTTCTATTGTGAAGACCTCCTGGAACCTCTTGTTGAGTTCCTCACACACCTCTCTGTCATTCTCTGTATTCCTGTCCTCGCCTGTTCTAAGTTTCAATACCTGTTCTTTCACTGTTGTTTTCCTTTTGATGTGACTGTGGAGTAGCTTTGGTTCGGTCATGGATTTGTTTGCTATATCATTTTCAAAATTTTTCTCTGCTTCTCTTCTCACCCTGACGTACTCATTCCTGGTTCTCTGGTATCTCTCTCTGCTTTCTGGTGTTCTGTTATTCCGGAAGTTCCTCCACGCCTTTTTGTTCAGTTTCTTCGCTTCCATACATGCCCTATTATACCATGGATTCTTCTGTTGCTTCTCGGATTTTTCCATTTGGGCCGGGATGAACCTGTTTACTGCCTCCTGACACTTTTGGGTAACATAGTCCATCATACCCTGTACAGACTTGTCTCTGAGGTCTGTGTCCCAAGGTATTTCACTTAGGAAACTTCTCATCTGTTCATAATTCCCCTTTCGGTATGCCAGCCTTTTGATTCCTAGTGCTTTTTGGGGGGAGATAAGTCCTAGCTCTACCAGGTACTCAAAGTTTAATACACTGTGGTCACTCATTCCCAAGGGCGCTTCCATCTTAACTTCCCTTATATCCCATTCATTTAGGGTAAATATCAAATCAAGCATTGCTGGTTCATCTTCTCCTCTCATTCTTGTTGGTTCTTTGGTGTGCTGGCTTAGAAAGTTTCTTGTTACCACGTCCAGCAGCTTAGCTCTCCATGTTTCTGGTCCTCCATGCGGATCTCTGTTCTTCCAATCTATCTTCCCATGGTTGAAGTCTCCCATAATTAGTAGTCCAGATCCATTCCTGCTAGCAACAGAAGCTGCTCTTTCTATTATGTTAATGGTGGCCATGTTGTTTCTATCATATTCCTGTCTAGGTCTTCTGTCATTTGGTGGTGGATTATATATGACTGCGACTATAATTTTTTTCCCTCCATTTGTTACAGTACCTGCTATGTAGTCACTGAAACCTTCACAGCCCTGAATATCCATCTCCTCAAAATCCCAGCCTTTTCTTACCAGCAGAGCTACACCACCCCCACCTCTTCCTTCCCTCTCTTTCCTCATAACATAATAGTCCTGTGGGAACACTTAATTTGTTATCGTTTCCGTGATCTTTGTTTCTGTGAGGGCTATTATGTCTGGGTTTTCCTCTAGTACCAGTTCTCCAAGCTCATTTGCTTTATTTGTAATTCCATCTATGTTAGTGTACATCGCTTTGAGGCTCACTTTCTTCTGTCCCTTCTCAAATCGCCTCCTTGGTGAGTGTTCTGCTGGTGGGGGAGGCTGTTCCATGGGTGTGAGGACCTGTGAGGTGGATAACAGGGTCTCAGAGGATACTGGGATGAGGGGCGGGGGATCCAGTGAAGGGGGAGGGACAGGGAGGGTATGGGGTGAAAGGGGAGGGAGGACGGGAAGGAAAGCGGGGGAGGGAGGACTCGGGAGGAGGGGAGGGGTAGAAGGGTGGGGATTGGATGTGGGGGGAGGGAGATTTGGCTGAACATTTGAGTGGGGGCAGGGAGGGTTTGGGGTAGGGGGGTTTTCTATGCAGAGGAGGGAAGCGGGGTTGTCCTCCCTTCTGGTGTTACTGGGTAGCTGGTTGTGGGTTCCCCCCTCGCCTCTGGGGGTGTTGTGTTGGGAGCTGTGACTTCCTGGTTTTCCCCTCTCGCCCTGCGCCTCTTCCTTTCTTCTGCCGCCACGTATCTATCTATATATATATATATATATATATATATATATATATATATATATATATATATATATATATATATATATAAATATATATTTATATATATATACATGTATATATATATATATATATATGTATATATATATATATATATATATATATATATATATGTATATATATATATATATATGTATATATATATATATATATATATATATATATATATATATATATATATATATATATATATATATATATATATATATATATATATATATATATATATATATGTATATATTGTGACGGTGTCCACACCTGTATTTCTTCCTTCCCGGCTTAGAAGAGTCATATCTCCATAGCCTAAGTATTCCCAAATGTTTCATCTGTGGGAAAGCGTGGAGCGTGATATAGCTGGCTGAAAATGGCCAGCTATGTTTGTTAATGAAAGGGGCTTTCGCCTTTTGAAGCACAGGACGGTGACGAGCCATCGTATTTCCCGCCAAGACGTCCTGACGCTTCCCAGCACCTAATTGGCCAGGTGAGGTCACGTGCCGGAAGTGACCAATGACGAGAGCCCTCGGGCGGTGTGACGTCATGAGGCGGAGGGCTCGGGAGGTGGCTGGCACCCTGGCGGGAAGACAGTACGTCATGAGCCGTCAGAGAGGGAAGACGCGCTCGAGCAAGCTTCGGACCTAGAGACCCCTTACCAGTAGATTTAAGCTCGCTTCGATTCTGCAGACAGTCTGGGAAGCCATCCAACTTCCGTGGAGTGCCCGGAGGCAAGGACGGACCGGATTGAAGCGCCAAAAGGCGTACCAAGAGTCTGCAGCAGAAGGAACGTCTTGCTGGTGACGTCTGGGACGCCCACTAGAGGACCATGTCTTACACATCAAGCGAGAAGCTAGGGCCGGGCCCAAATCTATTGGCAGTTAAGGTGAGGGGAAGCTGTGCTGGACTGTGAAGAGTCGACAGTGCCAGTGAGTGTGGAGGACGACGACGGAGGTACCTGTCTCCAGTACCCCAGAGAATAGGAGGAGGAAGGCAGTACCTGTTGGATGTGAGCACGGCGAGGACTCATTACCACGAAGGCGACGGAGGAACCTGTGTGTGTGTGGGAACTGTTCATCAGGAGACCAGAAGCCAGAACCAGGAACCTCAACATCCCTCAACAGAGGACGAGTCAGCTTCGTGGTTGGAGTGAAATAAGGTAGATAATTGTCCCTCCCTTACCCCTTTTTGAGCTAGGTAAGTTAGAGTATTTTATATGTTGTGAATATTTCCACTCATCATTTTATTGTCTAAGTGACAGGATGTTAGGCTAGGAGCCAAAAACTCATTTAGGCATGAGTTGGTGTGTGTGAACATTAAGGCAGGGATGTTAGTGATCCTGAGAGGGTAGTTGGTGTGCAAGAAGCCAGCAACGTACTCTGAAATGGACAGCTGATCGCATCGCTGGAGGCGTGGGAAAGTCACGACGTTCTGACAGCTAGAACCGTCAGCTGATCGTGCTGCCAGAGGCGCGAGGTGTGTGCCCGCGCCGGGGAAGTGGATCCAGTCAGCTGACCGTGTTACCAGAGACGTGTCATCGAGAAATGCTGCCGCCAGCGGATGATTTCAACATTGACATTTCTTTATGCCATTTGTAAATGTATATATGTTTTCTTCAGTAAACTCTTAAACTAACTGAGGAGTTTAAGTGAGCCTCCATTCTCTAGGGCTATATATATTATATATTTATGAGACCATTAGTGACACCTTGTACTGCACATGATATTACATCCTTGATTAAGATAACCATTAAGACCACTGACGTGTTGCCGGGATACGAGCATAAACACCCAGCTGGCGACCTGAGTAGACCAGATAAAGAAGAAGAAAGCATTCCAGTGTCAGGACAGGCAGGTTTAAGCGAGTTATAAGATGCTTGAATCTCCCCACTCGCTAGGGGTGTATAAGGCCAGCCCTTTAGTTGACTGGGGGAGTCCAAGGGTGAGCAGTGGCGCCCGGTACTGAGGGGCTAAGACCCGTGGGACGACCCCAACCACAGGTTGGAAGGGGGTGAACCCTGACAATATATATGTTGGTTATCCCAACCTATCCCTTTATTTTGTTTTATGGGGGGGGTATTTTTTCTTGACTTTATTAAAACACATATTGACCTACAACTTTCATATATTCGAGCACGAATGTCAAGCAATGTTTAATAAAACATACAAGAAAATTCATTAATTAGAACTACCATATTCATTGTCGATAACTTCAACTACAATTTTTCTAAAAACAGAAATTTCAGCTTTTAGACAGCTTCAAAAATTCAGTTTCTGACAGATTCTCAGGATTTTTACATCTTATGTGCAAAGTTCTTAGTTCTAAGGTTTCCTTTATTTTGTTTAGTCATAAGTTTCGTGTTCTGTCATTCTATAGAAAACTCATCAGGCTCATTATCGAACTTCATTAACATATGTTGTGGAATTGATGCTGCATCACATTTTGCTTATTGTGGTTCCTTTTTTAATAACTTTTGGAGTTACAAATGTTGTGCGTCTATATTTTGCACATATTTGGTCGGCCATATTGAAAAATTTATTTACGTTAATCTATACTCTCAAACAATATTATTCCTAGAGGAACATGAACGTTTGTGCCATTCTGAGACCATTCTGAGAATAAAATAATAATGAGTGACATTTATTTTTTTAAAGCTATTTTGAAATTGTGAATTTTCTTTTTCTATTTTTTTTCTGTTCATGGTATGATGTTGATCAATTAGGAAAAGTTGGAGCATTTACCACGAATATATTATTCACCAAAAAATTTAGTGTGTTTGAGGAAGTTTCGGAACACTGTTACATGGCCACTTAAAACATAGCTTTTACACTCTAAGCAAATAATCCAGGCCATTCTCTTCAAATTCGAGTTCCTATTTTATCTGTTTAGTCGAAAGTATCAATATGTAGTGATATATGAGTCCGTATAAATTTAAATAAATATTTATATTTAAATAAAGCAAAACACAATCTTATATATTTATAGCTCTAGTATATCACTTATATGAACTATATAAGGCTTAAGATGGCGTGTAATAGGCCTGGGAATGCTTCTCCATGGATATGTGAGGTTAAGTTAGGTCTTATATATATGAAGTGGTTAAAAGTTTCGTGTCTGTGGGAATGCAGTAACAAATAGGCTTACTTGCTGGTGGCCCAGCATTAGATACTGGTACTTGCTACCAAACAGTTACTCTACGTACTACCATTTCAGGAGGATGGGTTCAATAATCACAAACTAGCAAGTGAATGTATTCAACAGGCTCAATCTCTGTTTAACTATAAATCAACAAATTAATGTATGTCCAATACTCTTAATCTCTTGCCAACCTCTTGCCGATACTATTCCATGGAGCAAGAACATTCTTTGACTAAAAAGCATGATACTCCCTCAAAACATAATTTATGACTGCATGGAAATACTATAATAATCCATTACAGATATTATGCTCCAACGACATGACACTTGGGTGTGTCCCTCAGCACATCACTGAGGTGGTTAAGCAATCTTCATACCATTGGCATTTTGTCCTCCACTCGTGGTGGATCAGACTTGGTGTTAACCTTAAATTCTGATTTATAAATAATAAGAATACACCATAAACTTCTCACCGTCTCTCGTTGTGTCAATCATACACACTCTCTCATTAGGTTAACATGCAATAATATAAGGGAATACGAAATCATGACGGATCGCTGGTGAATCGATCGTCAGTCTCATGAATTTGCCCACTGCTAACACCTAGATATGCTATTTCGCGTATCCTCTTGCTCGTCTTCTAAAATACAGCGTCTCGACAAGGGGTACACAATCCTGCAATCACAAATAATTAAGTAATACCTTCCCACTACAGAAATATTAACAACGTAATTTTTATATAAGAAAGTCTACTTTTATTAACATTGGCCAGCGGAGCCTCTCGTCTAATATTCTCGCTGGCGGCGACCGACACCTCTCCATCGGTCTATAAACAGCCTCCACCCTGCCCTGATGCACCAAGACCGCTGTCATTCCTACCTGAGCTGCCATGGGAAACACATCTCATCTTCTCCTTTCTAGCGACAATGTTCTGGGGTCCAATGTGGCCAGCTACAGTTGATAAACACTACACATATTTAATAATGATGCCAATGTAAACAACACAACAATTTTGCTCACGTTGTGTTGGCAAATTTACCATTGATATACTTATTTAATTTATTATTCAAATAGACTGTATTTATTATAATTATTGTTTCATTATTTATTCAAAATGGTCTTTATGATTTAATTTCAGTGATAAACTTCCCTTCACACATTTTGTGGTGTTTAATGATTATTTTTGATCATACCATAATTAAACGGCAGACCTAAACTATTGGTTATACTACTTTTACTATGAATAAGAATTAAATTAATAAATACAGGCTCAGCTGTCTTTGTAGTTCGTAGTCTGATCATCCAACATCAGATCGTCTCAGACACATGTGCTTCGTTCTAGACCGGTGATAATGGCGTCCTCGTGGTCAATGGATGGATCAGCTCAATTATTGGTTCATGTAGTCACATTTCCCTGCCGTAATGTTACATCATAAAAACTGACAACTACATTTAAAGCACAGGTGTTACACACGAACATTTGTTTAGTAGTACGCCTTAAACCTTACCCTTTAGGCTGTGTTGTTCTCTCTCGGCACAACGATTGATCACATTAAAGAAATAATTGGCCAATACGTGAATAATTGAATATATGCACTACCCCTAAGGGGAGTAAAGTCACAGCAGTTAATGGTACCTCTATCTTGTTTTTAAGGAACCTATACTGTTTCTTAGACTTGTGGGAATTAATATATTTTGTTGCTGTAGAAGGCGCGCTCTGTCAGGCACCAAGTCCACAAAAATGGCTTCTCTCCTCCCTCCTGCATTAGGCATCCTACCCATAAGCATTTAATATTATGAATCAGAAGGAGGGATTTGTTAAATTTCATATATCAAATGATTATTCAATTAATTTAGGGTATTAGCTTTACTATATTTACAGTCCTGAAACTGGTGATTTTAAGATCATATTATCTAAATTCATTTTACAACGAGATGCAGGTGATGTGGAGAACATTTATCCCATTTTCTGGAAAAAAGTCGTTATTTTCGCTATCTCTTTATGATTAAATACGATAAACTTCTTTAATATTTGGTTAACACAAAACTGAAGTGTTTTTATTTGCTTATTGAGTTAAAATATTTAGATATTGTGGGAATTTCCCCTCATAATTCTGGATGGGAGATACATGAGTCGGGGTCCACTGTTTAGGACTGGTCGAACACTTAATTGCTACCCATCAGAATTATTGTAATATTGTTTTGGTTTCAACTTGAAACGTTGTGTGGCATTTCATACAGAACGGATGTCCCTAAATGGAGTCACAGCCGTTGGAAGTCTCTGTGTGATTTCATTTTCTGCTTGCTCCAAAGAAACTAACTTGTGTCTTGAGAATAGTGGTGCCCTTGCACCTTACTTTTTCTATCTTCAAGACAACCTGGCTGTCTGGATTGACAGAAACTATGCAGCCTAGAGGCCACTCTGAGCGTAGACTGTCACTGTCCACCAGAACAAGATCACCAGGTTGTAGTTGTATTCTTGTTTAAGGGTTATTTGCCCCATAGCGATACTCCCTCATAACAATTAGGTACTCTCAAGTACAACTACTCTGCACACTCTGTTTGCAACAGAGTGTACAGAGTACATTCTGTTACAAATTACTTTGTACAAATTACACTGTACAAATGTTTGTAACTCTGAACCAGGTCATTCTGTCTAACATACGAAGGATCTCCAGGGCCCTCATTAGTGAGGAAAACCATAGGAGCTAGAGGTCCTCCATACATCAGATGAGATGGACTCAGTGGCTCATGTTGTGAGTTATCGTCAGAAAGGTAAGTCTGCAGTCGGTTAATGACTCGAGACGCAATTTCCATGACAACGGTTTGTTTTGCTCCTGGAGATCGATTTTTTTGGCGGGGCAGGGTGTGACGGTAAAGCGTTGGTGTTCGGCTGTTTCAAAAACTGGGGGCAGGGCCCCGTCACATAACAAAAAAAAAAGAGAAGTTTGTCCTTTCGTCTGTGGTAAGGTAATGGGAAGACACAAAAAACAAGTAAACAATGAAATTTTAATTACTCTAGATGTTACGGACCCGAATCCAGCGTCCGAGCACGGAGCAGTGCCGACCGCGCCATCTGTGGGTCAGCTCCCGAAACCCCCACCAAATGGACGACGACACCTGGTGAGGACGAAGTGTACCGGCCACAAGGGCCAGTTTCCAGTCCTGTTCAGCTCACAACACCGCCGCTGCTGACCTCTGGTGAGGTGGTGCTCAGACGACAACGCCATCTATGGAGTGGATACGTCGTGCGTTTGTGTCTGAGCCTGTAAGTGAGGTGCTTTAGTGTGTCCCTGTTATTGATGACGTGTCTGCTTACAGAGTCGACCTGGGACTGCTGTGATGGAAGTTGAGTCAGTCTACCCAAGGCAGCCGTCCCCATACCTTGTGCTTTGCTGCAGCAGCTGTGAGTCGCCGCCTCCCGGAGGAACACTGTGGACCTTCACCCTGCCAGTGAAGTGGCAGTTGAAGGATTGTCGTACCCGGGACCGACTGCTGGAGACGATTGACCACTGGGGTATTGTGGACAGGAGAGTGATTTGTGGTATCACACGAAACTCCTGACTAGGGTGCTACCCTAGTATCGCTCGTGGAGTGGCCTGAACAGCGTTGCTGATCCGGAACCTGCCAGCAGTTTGCTGGACTTGTGGTTGACAGCCTCCACGGCGGTGCCCCAGTGGAACTGTGTTTTGGCTGGCCTGTGTCCGGGGTAGACTCAGCTTGTCGAAGGATTCGTCGAGAGACCACGAGAGCACCAAGAACTTGGCACCGAGAGGATCCAGAGTCTTCAGGAGAAGACGACCGTGTATATACTTCCCCTGTGCAGTGTTAATACCCCTCCCCCTGTGTAACTTTTATATATTATTTATTGGTGAAGGTATTAATTATAATCTTAAGTTCTTGACTTTATTTCCCTTCCCCTTTAAGTTACTTGCGTTACGGATCTCATCCCTTGAAAGCCACTACTGGCTTGGGGCCGGATATCCTTCCTCTAACAACATCAGAGTAAGAAGCCAGTTGCGACCCGAGAGGGCCGTAACACTAGAAAACAAGACATGAATAAAGACAATCTCATAAAATTCAACACTGGTCAACAAACAAAATAACATGAATGAAAAGGCAATGAAAAGTTACTAGCAATGAAAAGTTACTCTAAGACCAGAATGCACGTTATAGTGATAGCAATATAAATTAAATAAGTGAGGTGCTGGAATACTGGCTTCAAGCTGCCACCTCCTTTAGTACACGAATGCCAAGGCTTAGTCTACTAGCGAGAGATGTCAACTCCAAGAAGCACAGAGATATTCTGAGGAGTACGGCGTGCTGCTGCCCAGACGACGACTCTTGGTGGTGGCGTGAGTGCAGGTGCGGCGAGACACCAGCCAATCAGCAACAGGCAGGCGGAGTATGAGCAGTTTGCTGGTTACGGCGGCTGTGGCCGATGTCGGGGTGTGCATGGTACGATTTGCTTCCTGGGCAAAACGTTTGGGGATACTGGTGGACGTATTTTCTATATAGTATCTTGTACTTGAACGACGTAATGATATAGGGAAGAGCAGGCTCAATCTCTCTTGAAAGAGATTATCGTCACAACTCTCCCCCGAAGCCTGCGGTTCTGGAAGAAGTTACGTCTTCATGTGGTGGAGTGATAGTTGGAGTTGCTTCTACTTCATAGACTCTGGAGAGGGCGTCGGCTATGATGTTGTCAGAACCCTTGATATAGCAGATCTCCAGGTTGAAATCTTGCAGATATAAAGCTCATCGTAGAAGACGTTGGTTATTGAATTGGGCTTGTGTGTAAGAAGCGGAGAGGATTGTGGTCTGAGAAGATGGTGGTAGACCTGGCACCTTGTAGGTATGGAGCAAAGTGCTGGAGATTCAGGACGATGGAGAGTAGCTCCTTCTCGACAGTGCTGTAGTTCCTCTGGTGGGGTTTCAACTTGTAGCTGTAGTAGCCGACAGGTAGAACCTCCTCGCCTCGTTGCTGTATCAGGACACCACCGATGCCGGTACCACTGGCGTCGACATGTAGGACGAAAGGCTTGGTGATATCTGGCGAGGCGAGAATAGGATTAGAACAGAGGAGGAATTTGAGTTGTTCGAAAGCAACGGTTTGCTGCATGGTCCAATTATACCGTTGCTTGGGACTGGTTAAAGTAATTAATGGTGTTGCTACCGTACTAAAATTTCTCACAAACCTACGGTAGTAGGAGGCAAGACCAAGGAAGCGCAGGAGCTGCTTCCTGGTGGTAGGCTGTGGATAAAGCTGGATGGCTTGAGTGTGTGTGTCTAACGGAGTTAGGCTGCTACTCCCAATTACATGACCCAGATAACGCACTTTACCTTTGGCAAAGGTGGACTTGCCCAGGTTGATGGTGAGGCCGGCTGTCAGGAGCTTGGCGAACAGTCGTTGCAGCTGGAGCAGATGTTCGCTCCAGGTGTTGGATGCTACGACGATATCATCCAAATAGGCGTAGGTGTTATCCAAGCCCTGGATGACGCGGTTGACAGCTCTCTGAAAGGTGGCCGGGGCATTACATAGTCCGAAAGGAAGGCGTTCATATCTGAAAAGTCCAAAGGGAGTGATAAAGGCAGATATTTCTTTGACTCGCTCTGTTAGACACACTTGGTAATATCCCTTAAGCAAGTCCACTTGGGACAAGTACTGGGCATTACCAATGGCGTCAAGAATGTCATCTATCTTTGGCAAGGGGTATGCATCCATGACAGTCACATTATTTAATTTACGGTAATCCGTACAAAGTCTCATCTTACCTTGGGGTTTTGGCACCAAGATACAGGGTGAGGCCCAGGGGGACTCACAAGGTGTAGCCAGTCTATGATCCAAGAGGTACTGCACCTCAGCACGCATGACTTCCTTCTTGCTAGGGCTGATTCGGTAGAAGGGTTGACGAATCGGCCGGGTGTCAGGGAGCAGTTGGATGTCGTGCTGGGTAACATTACACTCTTGTGGATCATCTCGGAACAACTCCTGATGTTCTTTGAAGATCTAGATGAGAGGTGCACTATGATTGTCCTGAAAATAATTGTGAAGATCAGTTAGGATTTCCGAATGGGAAAGCGCTGACTCCTTGTCAGTGCTTTCGGGAGGAGAAGCAGGGAAGGTCTCACTGTGGATGTATGGCTCTTTAAAGGAAGAATAGGTCATCATGACAGTGGGAGGAGTACTGTTATATAGCTTCAGGAGGTTGACGTGGCACAACTGGGTCTTCCGCCGCCTATCTGGAGTCTCTAGAACGTAGTTGTGGTTGTTTCTGCACTCCTTGATGCGGTAGGGTCCTGAAAACCTGTTTTGCAAAGGAGAACCTGGGATAGGGAAATAAGCAAGCACGAAGTCTCCCGGTTTAAATTTCCTTACTTTGCTGGTCTGGTCGTAATGAGTCTTCATCCTCTCTTGTGCTTTCAATAGATTATCTTGGGCAAAACTGTGGACCCTCTCTAGAATGTGTTGTAGGTTTTGAAGAAACTGTGGCACATTCTGATGCTCACTGAAGGTGACATCACGTAGAGAGTCCTTGAAAGCTTTGAGAGGAGTACGGCACTTACGTCCGTAGAGCATCTCATAAGGAGATACTCCTAGAGACTCATTGGGAAGACTTCTAAAGATACACATTATCAGGTCAATTTGCTTATCCCAATCCTTAGAGGTTTCATTACAAATCTTCTTCAGGAGTGCTTTAATAGTCTGATGACTACGCTCAAGAGAACCCTGTGAAGCAGGATGATAGGGGCTGGACAATACCTGTTTGATGTTGAACTCTTCCAGTGTCCTCTTGAAGAGATTACTGGTGAAGTTGGTGCCACAGTCGCTCTGAACCTCCCTTGGAAATCCATACTGGGTGAAGATCTTCAATAAGTGTTTCACAACCGTAGCAGCCGTAATGTTCTTTACTGGAACTGCTATGGGGAATCTGGTGGTAGGACACAGGATGGTTAAGATATAGGCGTTACCTGAACTGGTCCGAGGTAAAGGACCAACACAGTCTATAATAAGTCTGTGGAAAGGTTCCGCAGGCACCTGTATGGGAGTCAGTGGTGCTCTGGGGATAGAGATGTTCGGTTTACCTGCCATCTGACATGTATGACACTGTTTGACGTACTGTTTGACGCTATTTACCATACCTGGCCAGTAGTAGTCTTGACGGATTCCATGGTAGGTCTTGTTAAATCCGTAGTGGGAGAGTGCTCCGTGGGCCAGGTGTAGAATAGTGGGCTGCAGGCTGGCATGAATCACTAGTTGTTCGACGTTGGCCAAATCGTCCTCCTCCTTCAGTTTACTGGGTCTATATCTGCGGTAGAGCAACTCGTTCTCTAGGAAGAACCCAGGAATACTGTCAGGTTGAGTCTCAGCCTGGAAAAATAATGGTGTCAAGGTAAGATCTTCCCTCTGTAACTTACGGAACTCCAACTTGGTCAGATTCGGGGGTAGTTTCTGAGGGTCTTGAGGGACAGCGGTAGCAGTAGGGTCAGCTGGCTGTGGTCGTGCAGCTTGTGCACGGGTGGTCACTAAAACCGGAGGAGAAACTTCATCACTCTCTTGAACCTTTGCTGTAACATACTCAAAGATGGGATTATCCATTACAGAGGTACACACCTGGGGTTTGTCCATGACGATCAGGTTGGTCGGTTGCAGGTCTTCTGCCAAGTCGTTGCCCAGGAGAAGTTGCACTCCAGGCATGGGAAAAGGCTTTTCCCTGATGGCGACTTGGACTTCTCCGGTCACGAAGGGACAATCCAGGTGGACTCTGGCGAGAGGATAAGGAGTGGTAGCAGTGAGGTCAGTGATGAAGACAGTTTCTCCGGTGTAGGCGATATTGGGCACAGCTGATTTCAAAATAATTGATTGAAGAGCCGCTGTGTCCCTCAAGATCTTCAGTTTGAAACGTCTCTCCGGATTTGAGCCGTTGGTAGAGACAGTTCCAGTATACAGGTGTTTACTGAAAAGAGAAAGATCATTACCATGAACACCAACATTCATCACAGGCTTACCGGACTTAGGAGGAGTCTTTTTGGGTTTAGGTGATTCGGTATTTCCTTTGTATTGAGACTGACCACATTTATCTATGGTATGTCCATAGAGTCTACAATACTTACAGTACAATTGCGAGCCAGCTTGATCGGTACTCACTTTCTCGTAACTGTACCAAGACTTCTTACTGGAAGATGGTTCTGGTGTCAGCCGGTGGATGAGGCTGTAAGTGTCAGCCGACTTAGCACACTTTAGGTAGTCGGTTTCTTCTTTATCTGCTAAATATAGACGGACAGGAGGCGGCACACGCCTCAAGAATTCTTCAACTAGCATGAGGTTGACGAGTTCTGCAAAGGTAGAGACATGTGCTGCTTCCAGCCATTTCATAAAATATCTCCTTTTGGTATTAGCAAATTCGAGAAAGATAGTGGTACTTGCCTTCAGGTGGTCACGGAATTTCCTTCGATAACTTTCGGTGGAGAGAAGGTAGGCGTCCAACACTGCTTGTTTCAGAGTCTGGTAGTCATTCTCAGACGCCAAAGTACTGAAGGTAACTGCAGCTCTACCTGTGAGATGTACTCTGAGAAAGGTTGCCCATTGGTCGGCAGGCCAAATAAGTTGATTAGCAAGGGTTTCAAAGGTGGTAAAAAACACATCAACTTCTGTCTCTACGAATGGTGGCATTAACTTACTTGCATGTGATATATTGAAACTGACGGGAAGATTGGCAGTAGCTCGCTGGCGTTGAGCGAGGTGTGTAGTTTCCAACGCGAATTCTCGTTGACGACATTCCATAGCCAGAGATGCTTGTTGTTTGTCATGGTCGCGTTGCATCTCCAATTCGTGTTGTTTTGTTTCAAGCTGTATTCGTTCCCGCTCACGGAGTATTGCAATCTCACGTTCCTTGAGGGCGATTTCACGTTCTTTTTCTTCCTTTCGTATGGCAGCTGCTTCCCTTTGCTGTTCGCGTTCGATCTTGGCCAGCTCTAGTTTGAGTTTCATCGTTGCCAAATCAGTTTTATCTGCAATAAAGTAAGTTTCGTGAGTTTCAGAGTCTATCTTACCTTCCTCTAAGAGATGATCCAGTAACAGGTTATGTATTTCATTTTTGTTGGCTTGGTAGGGAACTTCTAGTTGATACTCATGTGCAAGAGTTTGTAATTCAGTCCTCTTGGCACGACTAAGGGTCTCTATTTCACCTGCTGAATCTGTACGGAAAGCTTGGAGAAGAAACATGGTGAAATTAGCAAATAAATGCACAACGAATATACTGTTGTGATATGGTGAATGTCAGAAACAGGACAACGTGGCACCTGGTACCTATCCTGTGGAATCGTTAACAATTAATGTTAATTTCAAGATAATAAATCAAGGTCGCAGGAAATCTTGTACCCGGTACTCATGTAAGAGGATAAGGGCAAGAAAATCCTACTAAACAAGCGAAACTGAGTTTCTAAAACAAATGAAACAGTTAATTGCCTCAAAAGTGAATTAGGTAGTCCAAGAATGTAGGCATACCTTGCCGAGTCTCTATAGGACATAAGCAAGTTTTTCCCACTGAAATTAATATGATACTTACAGAATTAGCGAACTTTTGTGCTCTGAAAAAGAAGGCTAATTCCCTATCAATGTAAATATCATCTCTAACCGACGTGTAGGGGTGCGAGGTGGCAATTGGTGACGAGAACTGCTGCTGAGGTCCCAATTCAGCAACTAAAGTTCGTGCGAGAGAAACTATGGCCCTCTTTATCCTCTTACTGTCAGATTGCAGAAGATTTGGTGCTCTTGACCCGGGGACAGACCACAGTACCAGGGTACCAATATGATGATCTGCCGAAAATATGAGAAATATCCTAGGGACAAAAGATGGTAAACACGAGTAATAACACGGAGGGAGAGATGACCAATTAAGAGAATGACTGAGGCCTACAGTCACCACGTAATCCAAAGTTGTCTCACCTTCACCATATGCTACTCTCGGAATGCACAATACACACAGCACCATATGAAAATAAAATTGAATATTGAAAATAGTAAAAAGCTACTTTACCAAAGCCAAATACGCTTACCACAAATTTACAATTTGGCACCAGTACCTGAGTGAAGCTCCGTGGACAGGCCCCCATGTAATGTGGCGGTAAAGCGTTGGTGTTCGGCTGTTTCAAAAGCTGGGGGCAGGGCCTCGTCACATAACAAAAAAAAAAAAGAGAAGTTTGTCCTTTCGTCTGTGGTAAGGTAATGGGAAGACACACAAAACACAAGTATATAAACAATGAAATTTTAATTACTCTAGAAAACAAGACATGAATAAAGACAATCTCATAAAAGTCAACACTGGTCAACAAACAAAATAACATGAGTAATAACTGGCAATGAAAAGTGACTCTAAGACCAGAATGCACGTTATAGTGATAGCAATATAAATTAAATAAGTGAGGTGCTGGAATACTGACGTCAAGCTGCCACCTCCCTTAGTACACGAAAGCCAAGGCTTAGTCTACTAGCGAGAGATGTCAACTCCAAGGAGCACAGAGATATTCTGAGGAGTACGGCGTGCTGCTGCCCAGACGACGACTCTTGGTGGTGGCGTGAGTGCAGGTGCGGCGAGACACCAGCCAATCAGCAACAGGCAGGCGGAGTATGAGCAGTTTGCTGGTTACGGCGGCTGTGGCCGGTGTCGGGGTGTGCATGGTACGATTTGCTTCCTGAGCAAAACGTTTGGCGATACTGGTGGACGTATCTTCTATATAGTATCTTGTACTTGAACGATGTAATGATGTAGGGAAGAGCAGGCTCAATCTCTCTTGAAAGAGATTATCGTCACAAGGGTCTTTCTAAGACAGTGTTTCACTATCCCCCACCATTCTCTTGTAGCGGCTTCTGTGCCATGGTGCTCTGGGGGTATAAATTTCCATTGGCACTGCCGTTCGTTCAGGGCAGTGCGAACAACTAGCTGGTTCCTAACCTCCCTCAGGCATGCATCCCAAGCCACCATGTTGGACCTATTGTCTGAGATCATCAACTTAGGGCAGGATTGACAGGCAGCAAACCTGCAAAAGGCCTGTATTAATGACTCAGCACTCATGTGGGAAGTCACTTCTAGATGAACGCCCCTTGTGGTGGCACAGGTGAACAGGCAAATGTATGCCTTCACTGGGATTTTGTCCCTGGTACCAGTTATTATTGGTGCCAAGTGCCAGAGTTATTGCTCCTGTGTAGTCCACCCCAGTAGTCTCAAGCAGACGAAAGTGAACAACTCGCTCGTTAGGAAGTGGTGGTAGTCCTGGATAAGGACACCCCCGAGTGTCGTACCTTCGGCAGACTACACAGGATTTAAGACTTAACATTGCAGTCTAGCGACCTTGAGGAAACCAGTAATGCTGTCTTAAAGAGATGAAGGGTATCTAGTACCCCACCGTTTAGTGTGCAGTGTTTGTGTATGTGTAATATAAGTAATCTGCTTACTCAGTGGTTCCGGGGGAGAATTTGAGGATATTTAACTTCCATGTTAACATTTGCGTGTTGAATACGCCCTCCACAATGCAAAATGTTGTTGTCTTGGTCAATCCAGAGACCCAGATCGTTAATGGTCTTAACCAGGAGGTATTCAAAATCCTTCCCATAGGTTTGATTGAGCTTGTTTAACCC
>NC_091201.1:15748378-15763378 GCF_040958095.1 Procambarus clarkii
ATGTAAGGCTAATCCTGGAGTATGCGGCCCTAGCATATAAGTTTTTAGTTATCAATAATGGTTTTAATAACGTCAGAGAGACGTATTTAAATCAAAAGTTACAGTGCTACTTTTCTGCCTTTATTTAAAAACGTTTACAAACATGTTGTGTTTGCTGGGATATTGCTAACAATACCCGGTGCCTACCTCCTCACACTAAAAATAATGCTGGTCAAAAGCTTGTATACCTTTCTAGTGGCCGAGTGGTTGACAAATGGAATGCATTAGCAAATAATGTGGTGGAGGCTGACTCCATACACAGTTTCAAGTGAAGATATGATAGAGCCAAGTAGGCTCAGGAACCTGTACAACAGTTGATTGACAGTTGACAGGCGGGACCAAAGAGCTAGAGCTCAACCCCCTCAAGCACAACTATGTGAGTACAATTAAGTGAGTACCTATCAGTACTCTGCAAACACACACATGCCAAACACACACCCACCAAACACACACACACACACACACACACACACACACACACACACACACACACACACACACACACACACACACACACACACACACACACACACACAGAACGTAGATCACCCAGAACATAGAAGACATCGAGAATTTGGAACATGAAATACCACGAGGGACCCGTGACCAAAGTGTGCTAGTCTTTGACTACATGATGGAATTCATACTTATGACCAAGTGACAAGAGGTCCGGGAAAGGAGAGTTGACTACAGGAAAGGGGACTTCAGGAGGATAAGGGACTATCTTGGAGAAGTGCATTGGGAGGAAGCAATTAGAGGAAAACAGTCCACGATATGATGGATTTAGTCATACGGAAATGCCTGGAGGCCGAAGAGAAATTCAAACCAACAGTAAAGGAAAAAAGTAGGGGAATATAATAACCAGTGGTTTAATAGAAAGTGTCATGGAAGCAGAAATGAAAAGCAAACGGGAGTGGAAGAAGTACAAAAGACAAAGGACAGGTATTATAGTGTGGGTTGGTGGTGTTGTCGTCGTTGATTCTTCTTTCTGGACAACCCAACCCACAACTCGGTAGAGTGCTTATACTTTTACCAGGAGATCACCCTGGGTGCTTCTGGCTCTCGGAGAGGGGCTCAACGTCACACGTTTAGCAGATGCGGCTCCAATACTTAGCCTCGTTGTCACATGCACACACCCACTCGAGCCGCTGTGATTCCCCACTCTCTCCTTATGTGATATGATCTCCTCATTCCCCTTTGACTTACTAGTTTTCCGTACTACCCTGTCCACAGCAGTGGTTCCGGATTCTTTCTCTCTCTCCTTCTTTCCTACTTCCTGGGAAGCCTCACTAGGACAAGGTCAAACACTAGCAAATTTGAATTCATTTACTGGACAGAGCACATACTCAATACATATAGACATATAATAATAATGAATCCTACACTCTATACTATTTGTCAGGTTGCACTCCAACACCATCAGAACTCTATCATCAGCTTATCAAGTGGTATCCTATCTCCTGGTTCACCACCTAATATTATCAACCTCCTCAAGTAGATCAAGTCTTATGATACAATGTTGCACTATCAGCAAGAGAAAATATATATATATCTATAAACATGTACAAGGAAAATCAGCATATGAATGCAATAACATATATATATCAGTATAAATGTTCCTTGACACACAACAATGATCAGTCGATCACCCTATCAGTCCTAGAACACATACATCTGTAGGTAATCTAGCCTACGACTGTAACTCTATACTTCAGTATAAACTCCTTGGTACAAAAATGGCAAACTATCACTCGCCTTTCACTGCGACTTACACGCTAAAGCCAAACACTTTATCAACTCCCTACAAGTGATCATTTAGAACTTTCCTTCCACATCTGGAAGTTCACTACCCTGATATCTTCAGGTTCTTCCGGGTTTAACTACCAGGATCCTCTGCAGCTCCTCCAGGCTGCTACACCATGAAGTTTTCCTTGAGCAACTATGGTGCTTCACCACCTCTACAGAAGCACCTGACACTCCTCTTCACTGCTTCTCCTCACAACTCGAGGTCCTCTCCTCCACTACCTTGGAGTCTAATCAATTACTCCCTCTGTGCTGGCTTCGAAGTTCTCAGCAACTTCTTTCCCAAAGACAAACCTGCAACCCATTGACATTCCAATAAAAATGTTTCCTTATAAACACATGCGGGCCTTGCCCGCATGTGTTTATAAGGAAACCTTGCCTTCCTTGCCTTATAAGGAAACCTTGCCTTATAAGGAAACCTTCCTTGCCCTGCGGGCCTCACTCACTCTGGGAGGGTCCTCCGCCGCCAGGCAGTTGGCTTCAGGCGGTCGACGGGAGAAGACGTGCTGCTCGTCCCTCCCGCTGTCTCTTATCTCCGTCCTCTCATTTAGGCTTCCTGCCTTACCAAAACATTTCTAACTTATGAATAAACATTGCTACTGTCGCTTGGCACACGACCAACTAAAAGCAATCACTAGGAACTGGCTTAAATCGTGCTTACCACAGATTGTCTAGTCGAGGGCGCTATCCCTCTGACGGAGTCTGGTCAGGGCGCTCCACACAGAGCCATGTAAGAAGAAACATGCCGATGAACGATCAAGGGACAAGATTAAGGAAAACAGAGGGGGCATATTCAGAAAGGGACAAGGAAATCTTCGAGGCACTGAATGCCAGTTCCATGAAGTGTTCACAACCGAGCCTGAACAGCTCCCATTGTTAGACGAAATAACCCTAGATGAAAGACTAACATATATAAAGGTGACAGCAGAGGAGGTAATTAAACATTTGATAACATTGGATGCAACTAAAGTGGTTGGACCAGCAAAGTATCACCGTGGATACTAAAAGAGGCAGCGCAGGCCCTCAGCGTGCCTCTGCCAAGGATCTTTAATGAATCACCTATGTTGGGAGAATTGCCCAACTGCTGGAAGAGGGCAAATGTTGTACCGATTTTCAAGAAAGGTGATAGTGAGGAGGCACTTAACTATAGACCTGTATCACTGACAAGCATCCCCCTGTAAGATACTTGAAAGAATAATTAGGTTAAGACTGATTGCACACCTCGCCTACTCACCTAGCTTGTAAACAAACATCAACATGGGTTCTGGAAAGGGAAATCTTGCCTAACAAACCTTTTAGAATTCTATGATAAAATAACGAGGATAAGGCAGGACAGAGAAGGTTGGGCAGACTGCATATTTCTGGACTGCCAAAAAACCTTTGATACAGTACCGCACATGTGACTGCTATTCAAACTCGAGATGCAGGCGGGGGTGAGAGGAAAGGCCGTAGCATGGATAAGGAACTACTTAACTGGAAGGAGCCAGAGAGTTACGGTAAGGGGCGAGAGGTCGGACTGGCGAACAGTAACGAGTGAAGTACCTCAAGCATAGGTGCTGGAACCAATTCTTCTTCTAATATACGTCAACAACGTGTTTACAGGAGTAGAGTCCTATATGTTGATGTTCGTAGATGACGTAAAGTTGATGAGAAGAGTTGTGACAGATGAGGATTGTAGGATCCTCCAAAAGGACTTGAACAGGTTGCAGAGATGGTCAAAGAAATGGCTACTGGAGTTCAACACGAGCAAATGTAAAGTTATGGAAATGGGGTTAGGTGATAGGAGATGACTGGGACAGTACACAATGAAGGGGAACCGCCTACCGGTGACGACGCAAAAACGAAACCTGGGGGTGGACGTAACACCTAATCTATCTCCTGAAGTACATATAAATAGGATAACGACAGCAGCGTAATATGCACTGGCAAAAGTTAGAACATCATTCAGAAACCTAAGTAAGGAGGCATTTAGGGCACTTCACACTGCTTACGTGAGGCCAGTCTTAGACTATGCCGTCTCATCATGGAGTCCCCACCTGAAGAAACACATAAGGAAACTGGAAAAAGTTCAGAAGTTTGCAACGAGATTCGTCCCAGCGTTACGAGGAATGGGATATGAAGAGCGCCTGAAGGAACTGATCATTACGACACTAAAAAAAGAAGGGAGAGGGGGGGGGGACATGATAGGAACTCAGATGATTCACAAAGATGTTAGGAAGTTTTCTTTTAGTGTGAGAGTAGTGGAAATATGGAATGCACTTAAGAAGGAGCAGGTTGTGGACTCAAATTCTATTCATAATTTTAAAACCAGGTATGATAGAGAAATAGGACCGGAGTCATTGCTGTAAACAACCGATGGCTCAAAAGGCGGGATCCAAGAGTCAATGCAGACACAAATAGGCGAGTACAAATAGTTGAGTGCACACACTCCAATCACACATGCTCCAAACACACACACCAAATACACATGCTCCAAAACACACACACACACACACACACACACACACACACACACACACACACACACACACACACACACACACACACACACACACGCACACACACACACACACACACACACACATACACACAAACACCACATGGCAATTAACAATATAATTGAGATGGCAGCCTCTGCTGCCTTTAGAATTCGATCCTGTCTGCTCCTCAAGGGGACTTCAATCAGGAATGGATAGACTGGATGAACAAGAAACCGCATGGAGGAGAGGAAACATGAAGAGCTAAACTACTATAGGTGGAAACAAAAAACTTTTTAAGCCAGCATGTCAAGGAGCCCACAAGGATGAGGGGAAACGGTGAACCAGCGAGACTCGACCTAGTCTTCACTATGAATGACTCTGACATAGGGGATATTGACTTCGAGGCCCTAGTAGGAATGAGTGATCACAGTGTACTGATATTTGAGTATCTGGTCGAATAAGGATTAAAGTACTCGAGGAAGGGAATGGAAAACAAAAGGCTAGCATTCCGTGAGGGAAACTATGAGGAGATAAGAAAATTCCTAACAGATATAACATGGGAAACAGAGCTCACAGAAATGTAAGGAGGCAGCAAACAAGTTTATACCGGCCCAAAAGATTATTTAACAGACCTCCATATGAAAGCTAACCTAGTTCAAATTGTTGGTAATGAATTAATGGTAACACTAGAGGCAAAGCCAAAAGATGATCGCTTATTGGGACATGTTGATTGGTAAAAGTCCCATAATTCTTGACGAACATCAAAGTTCAGATTTGCAGGACTAAGCAAATGAAAGGTAGCTTTAGAGGAATACTGAACATTTTAATAATTTATGCTACAGTCATCGTTACAAAAAGTTGTGAAGTATTCTGACAATGGTAGGGACGTGAAAAATTTGCATCCATAGGTGTATAGATTGATCAGTATAGACATTGCATCAGCAGATATATAAGAGTTGTAGAATAAAAGTAGGGCATAAAACGTTTACTAAAACAAGCTAAGAACTTCAGTCAAATAAATAAATAAATAAATAAATAAACAAATAAACAATAAACAAATGACCTTGGTGAGATGATTGGATAAATAATGGACATACGAGAAAACAATATTGGTCTTCCAATTAATGACGATCTTGAACGTTCTATCTATTCTATGTAGCTTTATATCAAAATTGGTAACACCCTATTTATGTGAGAAAATCAGTAGGATCCATGAACAAATGTTCCGGGTACTCCCAGGTAAACGCCTTAGACCACAACACCATGACATGATCAAAGCGTAGCAACCTCGGAGTCAACCAAATCTTCTAGGATTCCTGAGGCCTCCAACTGAAGCCTAACCAGGGTTTCACACAATGCCCCAATGCACTCTGGTCATAGTCTAGGAGTTCTACCTCCAATGCTTCTTATGAAATGCACAAAGAAATCACATTAATGTGATGCACCAATCAGAACATCAGTATGAGCTATGAGGAGGACTCGAACTTATGTTCTGGTTGCTTCCAAGCACACACCTTAGACCTTTATTTATTTATTTGAAGATAAGCTTTGGAATTAGAACTTGTTGACTATAGCCAGAGTTCATTGGATCAGTGCGTGAAACCTTGATTAGGCTTCAGTGGGAAACCTCAGGACCCATTAGAAGATTCAGTTGAATCCCAGGTTACATTGGGCTATCTTGAGGTTATCTTGAGAGGATTTCGGGGCTTTAGTGTCCCCGCGGCCCGGTCCTCGACCAGGCCTCCACCCCCAGGAAGCAGCCCGTGACAGCTGACTAACACCCAGGTACCTATTTTACTGCTAGGTAACAGGGGCATAGGGTGAAAGAAACTCTGCCCATTGTTTCTCGCCGGCGCCCGGGATCGAACCCGGGACCACAGGATCACAAGTCCAGCGTGCTGTCCGCTCGGCCGACCGGCTCCCAGCATGTGGGCTGGAGCATGTTGGACCAAATATTCAGTCTTCAGCCTATTCAAAATATGGGGTTGGAGCAAATATTCAGTCTTGTGGTGCGGTGTTATCAGGCGTTTGCTTGGAAGTACCAAAAGCATAGGTTCGAATCCTCCTCGTGGTTCCTACTGACTTTTTTTAATTAATACACCATGTTCATGTGATTTTGTGCAACCCCATTTATTTATTCTTTAATAGTAAACTTGATTGAAGAGACCCAATTATGGAACTTACTAATGAATTCATTTGAGTCATGACTACCTGGCCAAAGACACAAGTTAACATCAACATTTCTATGCCACGTTCTGCCAACAGGCAAAATACCAGGTAGAATTTTGGTTTAACAAAAAAAATGTACATATAAGTTTTTAAGACCTGGGGGAAAGAGGGGTTAACCATTGCCATACCAAAAGTTTGGAAATAAAATTTATCTTTAAGCATGAAGTATATAGGTACCTGGGAGTTAGACAGCTGCTACGGGCTGACTTCTGGGGATATGTGTGTATTCACCTAGTAGTGCTTGCGGGGGTTGAGCTCTGGCTCTTTGGTCCCGTCTCTCAATCGTCAATCAACAGGTGTACAGATTCCTGAGCCTATTGGGCTCTATCATATCTACACTTGAAACTGTGTATGGAGTCAGCCTCCACCACATCACTTCCTAATGCATTCCATTTGTCAACCACTCTGACACTAGAAAAGTTCTTTCTAATATCACTGTGGCTCATTTGGGCACACCTGTGTCCCCTTGTGCGTGTGCCCCCTTGTGTTAAATAGCCTATCTTTATCTACCCTATCAATTCCCTTCAGAATCTTGAATGTGGTGATCATGTCTCCCCTAACTCTTCTGTCTTCCAGCGAAGTGAGGTTTAATTCCCGTAGTCTCTCCTCGTAGCTCATACCTCTCAGCTCGGGTACTAGTCTGGTGGCAAACCTTTGAACCTTTTCCAGTTTAGTCTTATCCTTGACTAGATATGGACTCCATGCTGGGGCTGCATACTCCAGGATTGGCCTGACATATGTGGTATACTAAGTTCTGAATGATTCTTTACACAAGTTTCTGAATGCCGTACGTATGTTGGCCAGCCTGGCATATGCCGCTGATGTTATCCTCTTGATATGTGCTGCAGGAGACAGGTCTGGCGTGATATCAACCCCCAATATGTGTGATGTGATGTGTGTGTGTGTGTGTGTGTGTGTGTGTGTGTGTGTGTGTGTGTGTGTGTGTGTGTGTGTGTGTGTGTGTGTGTGTGTGTGTGTGTGTGTGTGTGTGTATGTGTGTGTGTGTGTGTGTGTGTGTGTGTGAAAATTTGAATTAAGGACTATCCATAAATGCTGTGCATGCTAGTGGCTGTACAAGAATGTAAGAACGCTTGTATATATATAAATAATAAAAATAACAAAAATAGGGAACTGGCTGTCACATCAAAACTGGTTAGCTTAAAAAAATTGTTAGTTTTTAAGTAAATTAATTTTTTTCAAAATATCTATGGTGTTAGCCTGAGAGGTTGAAGCTGTACCAACTAAAGGGGACAAAATATGCACAAGCCCCATAAACAGTTTGTTAGCAACAGACCACACAGAACATTTTTTGTTTTGTTTTAAGAGAACTAATGATCTGGCAGGATTGTTTGTCGTGTGGATTTTAATGAGTCCATACATGTATGGTAATGAGGGAAACCGAGTCTTTAAGTTACTCACCAGGTCAATATCCTTTATTAAAGTTATCTGGACAGTTGGGTACAAGTGTGTCCAATAGGGATTCTCCGCACCACACATAATTTGCCTTTTTATTTGAGGTAGCAAAACTTAATCCATATCTCGGGGCGTTGGCAGTATTGGTATCTAATTGTCTGTCAGACAGAGTAATAACAAAATCTTGGTTGGAGTGATTACTCCATTCACTGCTGCAGATGAGTAAATCAAATTTATTATTTAATTTTGTACTCATGTCCCTGCAGGAATATCTTAAAGATGAAAAAGGATAGTCCATCAACGAGTTGATCCAATCAGATTCAACTGCTCGCAGGAATGCATACTTACTGCTCTTCATACTATTAAAGCAATCACGAGCTTCAATGTTCAATATTTCAAATGTTTCATAAGCAATAAACGCTGGATTACGGGATGTTTTACCGATCACTATCTCGAAAAAATCGATCAGCTTTCAGCCTTTACTCTAATTTTATTATCACTTCATTACTGCCAGTTTAAATTAGGTACGTTTTCCATATGGGGTCCGTTTTCTTAGTTTTTTCTTGTTTCCTCCTTAATTCTCAATATTTTCATGTTGACTTTCAACATCCTATTACCGTGTCCAGTTTTCTCACGAGTCATACTCTCCCGCCGTTACTTATCTTTGTCGTGCCAGGATCCGCTGTTGCCTCCCTTCTCTTCTCCTCCCACCCTCCTTTAACACCTTGTTACTCTCCATTCTACCTTCTTAAATTTAGGTTTTCATCGTGTGTGTTACAGTTCCAGAAAACTTTGTAATATAATGTTTTTTGTCACTTCGTAAATCTCTATTGATTCATTATGCCAAATATCACATATAATTTTATTACATTTGCCATAATATTCAAATCTATGAGTTGGCAAGAACAGGACCGGAGCTACGATAGTGACCAATAAACTATCCACCTTTACCACCTTCCCTCTCCTTCGCCACCTTCCGTAACCTTCAATTCATTCCTTATCTTCGATAACTTCTCTCTTTATAACCTTTTTACCAGTTTTTACCTCTACCTTTACCTTCATCATCTTCCCTCTCCTCCACAACAATCTGGCTCTTTCATGTTCCATATCTTTTTCCTTCTTCCTTACACTTCACAACTTTCCCACTCATCCCTAACTTTCCTAATCTTTTCCGCTATTTGTCACCTTCATTTCCGTTCCTCTAATACATTTCTATCCATTCACTAATTTCCCTGTGGTTCACCACCCTTTCCCTCTCCTTCACCGTCTTCCCACTCCTTCACCACATTCCTATCCCTTCACTACCATCCCCTTCCTTCACCCCATTCCTTGATCATCGCCTATCCTCCCCCCCCCCCCTCACAACATTTCCTACTCGTCATCATCTTCCATACCCATTCACCACATTTCTTACCATTCATAACTTTCTGTTCACTTCACCATCTTCTCTCTCATACACCATATATCCTTTCCTTCACCATATTTCCTCTCCTTCACCAACTTCCCTACCCATTTTCACATTTTCGGCCCATAACTACCTTTGTTATCCTCTGCTACCGTTTTTACTCCTCCCCACTTAATGTACTCATGTCTATTTTCCACTCGTTCGTGTCATCATTTTCAACAAACACCTTTTTCGACAATGAACTTCATAAAATAATTATTCAACTATCCTGAAGAAAATAATATACTAGGTGAACCTTATCGATTCGCTGGCTGAGCCGGTGGCTGAGCGGACAGAACACTGGACGCGTGATCCTGTGGTCCCGGGTTCGATCCCGGGCGCCGGCGAGAAACAATGGGCAGCGTTTCTTTTACCCTGATGCCTCTGTTACCTAGCAGTAAATAGGTACCTGGGAGTTAGTCAGATGTCACGGGCTGCTTCCTGGGGGGTGGAGGCCTGGTCCAGGACCGGGCCGCGGGGACACTAAGCCCGAAATCGTCTCAAGATAACCTCAAGATAAATCGAAGATGAAATTAGTTTTTTAGCAAAATTGGAAATTACTGTAATTCGCCATTTCATGAAAAGTGGTGGTCATGCAGCTCAATGTTGACCCGACGCTGACTATCCTCGGACAAAACCCAGTAAACCAGAGAAGATTTGCAACTCTGCCATCAAACGTGTAAACCTAACCTCAGAGACAAACAAATACAAATATCTTATTACACACACACACACACACACACACACACACTCACTATTACGGCCTACTTGAGCCAGAAACCGTTTTTTTTTTTTTTGTGTGTGTAATGTGCCTTAGAGCCTCTTTTAATATGATACCACCCCAAGTCAATGGTAAATTCTCAGGAATTTGTGGTAGCAAGTAATAGTGCAAGGAATAAAGAGGGGTAAACAAGATGCAACTACACCTTCACCAAAACATTATATATCGAAGTATAACTACACTTGTGTACACAGTGTCGCTTTCACACAGGACACTCAATATATTTGCAGTGTTCTTCAAAACCCGGTGAGTCCACTATCTTCAAGTATACGTCGTCCACGTTCAATGGTAATCACAAGCGAGTTCCCCTTCCTCAACATGGGTCAGTTCCACACACACAGTATCTTCACGATGTCCAAACACTCCACATCTGTTCTCCTTTATCACACTGGCAGAAGGCTTTAGCAACAAGCTGACAGGTGTCACAGATAATATGTCCAGGGGTTACCACTAACACCATGGCAGAAGACTACTCGTTTGCAGCACTTCTCAGCAGACGGGCAATATTGTCGTCTTGTAACTCCTCTTGGCCAAATCCCGGGTATGTCTGTCCACACAATCACTGCACAAGTACAACAGCTAACACACTGTCTATTACCGACGGCGGTAGTAGAAGGTCCTATCGCAGAAACAAGTCAGGAGTTAAGGCTGCCCCAGGTGAACTAATGTCCAAAGTGCAATAGACCCTCCTTTTCACCTCTGTGGATACAATAGTCATTAGCCAGACTGAAAGTATACAAGCAGAACATAGGATGCCAACCTTTCACCAAGGAAATATGAAATTTAACCGTATACACAATCTAGATGGCGTTGATATCGTTACTTCACTCACCAGAAGTCATCATCGACCTCACCTCCTAACAGAGGTTCGACACAGAAGCCTTTCATGGACGCCACACCCTGGCCAACAGAATGATTTGTCTTCGTCTTACTTAATGCCTCGGAGTTGGAGTGCAGGTTCACAGATGACGTACATATCACCACACCTAACTCCATAGAAAGCGTTGACATCGTAACACCTTCCCAACAAAATGAATTTGGTTTAATTTGTAAAAAGAAAATAAACCAAATTAGCATTTTATAATATATATATATATATATATATATATATATATATATATATATATATATATATATATATATATATATATATATATATATATATATATATATATATATATATATATATATATATATGACAATGTCAGACCACGGAGGAAAATGAAACAGGAATTTCCTTAAGTACTTTCGTATATTAAATACATCTTCAGAAGGAAAGATTCCTTCTGAAGATGTATTTAATATACGAAAGTACTTAAGGAAATTCCTGTTTCATTTTCCTCCGTGGTCTGACATTGTCACATTCTTAATCACGTGTTTATTTTCGTGATATACACACACACACATATATATATATATATATATATATATATATATATATATATATATATATATATATATATATATATATATATATATGTGTGTGTGTGTGTGTGTGTGTGTGTGTGTGTGTGTATATTTATCTAACTTTATTTGAAAATGTCATTACACAAAAAAAGTTACAATATTGATTACATGCAGGGTACAAGGCTGCTTGTCACAAGTTGAACAGCTCCTCCAGCTCCTCAGATGGCGGGCAGGAACCATGAATGCGGTGAGCATTTCCTCTCTGGATTGCCACACTAAGGCGCTGAAAAAGAAAACTGCCAGCTCTAGGGTCTCTAGTTGTTTCGATTAGCTTAGACCCCAACTCCTTCAAAAAGCTAGCAGCACTTTTACCCCAGGCACCAAGTGTCTCTGAGGCAATGGGGACAAAATTGTAGTGGTGCTCAAGGTCTCTGTATTTACGTGACTTGGCCGCTTCCCGGTGATTGGCAGCTCCTCCTGCTTGTGTAGCACTGAAGTCAACATAGGTATTGGCTAAAGATGAAACGCAAGTGTAGTCCCACACCAACTGTCTACCATTCTTCCAGGGGTTCACAGTGATTCCGTCTGGGCGACCGACAGGCTCATCAGAGTTGCGGGACATTAGGTAACGGGGCTCTCTCTCTCTGCTGGACAACTGGCTATGGTAAGGCTTCTCTTAATAATGTTATTGACCTCGCCGTGTCTTGCATGCCATCCTCCTGTCCTTTGGCAGAGAAGGCCATGCCGTCCGTATCTGTCGGCCTCTGCCTCGCCACAAATACACCTGTATTCGGTGTGGATTGGGGCAGCGAGGCGGAGAGCCACGGCAATTCGGAGGGCCTGCGGTGTGAGACGGGTGCCGGTTGCTGACATTGGGGTTGCTAATAGGAAATCCCCTACATGGGGAGCTGCTACAGCTCTAAGTCGGGCAGTGTCATGTGGTGTTGTTACAGCTTCTAGCAAAGTCGCAGCTTCTTGGTCGGCAATGGGGCGATCCCAGCTAGATTGCTTATGGGCTTCAGAAGGCGGTGGTTGGGGTGCTGGTCCTGCGAGAGAGACCCATTTGGTTGTGCAGTCTGTGAAGCTGGGATCATGCACCCCTGCCTGTTGAACTAGGTGCTCAGGTAGGATTTCCTTCACCAAGTTGTCAGACCCCACTGAAGAGGACAGGAACGCTGGTACAGCAATTTGTGTTGCTGTGCGCACGCCAAGGCCCCCGAGTCTTACAGGAAGGGAGGCCTGTTTCCACTGTAAGTCGCTGAGAGAAAGATTGAGGGCTTTTTCTAGTGTTGATTTCAGAAAGCTGTCGTACTCTTCTAATTTAATATTGTTGAAAGATGGCAAACATCTTAGAAAGTAGGTCAGCCTGGGGAGGGACAAGCATCTGGTGATGAGGTAAAGTGCATCATGAGCATCGATGTCTTCAATCCTCTCGTTCATCCTCTTCAGGTCAGTGATCTTCTTACCAAGGACCCCGTCGATGGCATTCCTTCCAAGAGGAGCACCTAGGAGTGTGCTGTCCTCAGGGTTGGTTGTATGAATGTCAGGCAAAACAACCTTTATTTGCTCTATTATGTGCTGGTTGGTGGAGGTTATTTCGCACTTGGAAGGGTTCAGGGTGAGGCCTAGGCTTGCTCCTTGCTCCTGAATTATTCTTATGTCGTCCAAGAGTGAGGCTGGGGAGCCGGTTAGAGTACCATCATCCAAAAACCAAATGTTGAGCTCACTGGACAGGTTATCGGTGACTTCCTTGATAACTAGGCAGAAAAGAAAGGGAGCAAGGGGGTCACCCTGTTGGACACCTTCTTGTGATTCAATTTCATGTTCCCCAAAAAGCAGAGTTAGGTTCTTGCTGTAGCATGAGTTTACAAACGGGAAGAGGGAAGGAAAAAGGCGATGAACCGCACTGAGTACTGCATCCCTTCTAACCAGATTGAAAGCATTTTTGAAGTCCAGCTTTATCAGGGCTTTTTCATTCGTAATGTTGGCAATGTAGGCTCTAGCTGCATGAGCCGCTGCCTCACACCCTTGGGGAATGCCAAACCCAAGCTGTTTTGGCTTCAGCATGTCGGCTGCTGTTTGACTAACTGCTCTAGCAGCAGCCTTAGCGACGAGACGCCGGAGTGAATTGCCCACAGCTATCGGTCTGATTGCTCCATCTTTTTTCCTCAGGGCACAGAGGGTAGCACCAAAAAAGAGAGGCCGTATGGTCTCTGGTATGTTGCCAGCTAGACATGTGTTTTCGAATCTAGTTAGTTCCACCAGGAGGCCCTGTGCAATGTCTCCTAGTGCAGGATTGAGCATTTGTTTGATGTGGTTGGGTCGTAGTCCTGTGAACCCACCTGCTGATCCTGGTGGGAAGGATAAAGCTGCTTTATGCACCGTGGATTCGAGCACACACAGGGGTTCTGCTCTGGTGACACCGAGTAGGGGAACACTGTCGTCACGAGGAGCTCTGGGTGGGTGTTTTTTCCTCAGGGCTTGATCGCCCCTATTGTGTTGCCTTCTATTTTCTTGCTGACTGTTGCTCTGATTTTGGATGCCTCGGTTCTGCTGTTGATTCCTTTCCTGCCGTGGGTGTTTTTGGCACGGGTGGGGAGGGGGGGTGCCTGGTTGTCCTCTCTAGGAAAACTGTTTATAGCCATAATGACCGACGAAGCGAATGATTTGTCTCTCCTTGCAGGGGCAGCTAGGCATATGTTTCCAAACAGGAGAAGGTTGCGCCATGCTTGGATGGTTCCAGGGGAGTCACTGACCTTTTTCAAGAGGCTGGATAGTTTAGCTGCTGCGTGGGGCCGGGCAGCTTTGGGGATGTGCTGCAAGGTTCCAACCGATGTTGCTTTGATGGCTTCTAGTAGATTCTCAGTCGAAATGAAGCTGTTGGAGGTGTTTTCCCTGACTGCTGGAGTGGGGCCTTGATTGATACTCTCCTTGGGAGGGCGCCACATACCCGGACAATTGGTTCCATTGTGAGCATGCTTGCGCACATCTCCGTTACGCTCGAGTCTCCACACCTAGTCACACACTTGGCATGTGCCATACCTGTCGTCGATTGATGGCTCCTCTTGGCTGAGAGAAGCCTGGCTGTCAGGCGTGACCTGCAACATCGGCGGGCGCTTGCCGGGCACTGGGTGGGCGCTGGGCGGGAGCCGGGCGGGCGCCGGGCGGGCGCTGGGCGGGCGCTGGGCGGGCGCTGGGCGGACGTAGCGTGAGGGGGTGGACACAGGGAGGTAGCGGTCGCGGTTGGGGGTGGGGCAGGGGGGGGGGGAGGGGAGTCTTGGGTTGGGTGACAACGGTACACACTGACGGGTATGGGGCGGGGGGGGGGGGGGGTCAGTATGGGGAGGGGGGTCAAGCCTTATGGCCTTATGCCAATATATATATATATATATATATATATATAT